>NW_020665065.1:14676056-14681871 GCF_002925995.2 Terrapene triunguis
GGGCTGGAAAAAAATCCTGAGATTTGAGCGTTCTATCACAAGATCACGAGGGAGGTGTCATTTTCCTTAGAAATCACGTCTCTGGTGATAAATTCACACAAGTTGGCTCGTCTGTCCTAGCTCAGCAGCCCCTTCTGCCCACCCTCCTCCCCCATGCACCCTGAGGGAGCTGGAGCTTGGGTTTCTTTCCTTCAGGAGCGCGCGGGCAGAGTGACTCACAAGACACAGCCCCCAGGACACATGGTGGCCCACCCCCAGCTTCCCCTCACGCTCTCGTAAGCCACCTCAGCCACCTGTGTGTAGCCAGGCCTCTCCCCCGTTGTTTGTGGTGGCTTTGGGAGTCTCTCCTTTGCCTCTTGGGATTTCCTCTGCCCCCCAACCTTTACGGTGCTGCTCCATCCCCTCGTCTGGGCCGTTCGCCTCACTCCATGCTGCGCCAGCACCCTTCTGACATTAGGGCCAACTTCTCACAGCTCCTCCACCCCCTCCCATTGACGCCTGCCTCTCCCCTCCCGCCTCGCTCCACCTGGTCTGATTCGCAGAAGTCCCATCCTGTTTGGGGGCTTCCCTTTCTGACACGCCTTCGCCCCTGAGCCACCGACGCCGACCGAGCCTGTGAGCCGGGTGTCCCGCTGTGCAGAGCCCGCCCCGAGCCGTGGCCCCATATTGACCCTTTGCCCCTCGTCAGGTGTGATGGAGGAGGTTGTACCTGCCAGATCCAATGCTCAGATATTCATGTGGGTGCACGGGACAAGCCCACACCTCGTGCCTCAGCCTGGGACCAATCCTGCAAGGTGCTGAGCTGCTTCTGCCCGGTGTTATGCCCCATCAAGGCCCACTGAAGACAGTGGGAATGGAAGGCACTCAGCACCTTGCTGGATCAGGCTCTGTTCAGCACATTTTTAGCTTAAATGCTTAGTCTAAGCTCCATCGGGGAGTACTTCTGAGTTTGCCCGTCTGGCGCGAGGAACACTGGCGAAGATGAGTCACGGCATCTCACTTGGCCTTCCAGCTTGTTGTTCTGCGAGGCCCTTTGCTGCAAGGGCTATTGATTCAATAACAAGGAGGGCTCTTGAGTGAAGCCCAGGAGCGTGCAGGAGAAGGCAATGCAAAAGGTATTTGAATAATAATAGTGAGCGATCCTTAAGAAGGAGCGTGCGCAGTATAGCCCCCTCCGGCTGAGGATCAGAATCGTGTAATCGCAGCCCCCGGGGGTGTGCCTGCCCTGCTATTAAAACCCACGGCTGGCCTGTGCCAGCTGACGCGGGCTAAGGGGCTGTGTCGATGTTCGGGCTCAAGCTGCAGCGCCGGCTCTAGGACCTTGCAAGTTGAGAGGGAAGGTCCCACCCTCCACCCTTAGCCTGAGCCCATGAGCTCAACTGGCACAGACCAGCTGCGGGGGTCTCGTGGCAGTGTAGACGTAACCGTGAGAGGCAGGTAAGTATCACCACGCTCATTTTACCACCAGGGAAATTGGTGGTGCAGAAAGGGGAAGTGATTTGCCCCAGGACACCCAGCCAGTTAGTGGCAGAGCCAGGAACAGAACCCAGGTCTCCCAAATCTGCCCCATATAAATCCATATCGACTGGCAATTCAGCCCTCCCGTGGCCCTAGTGCAGCAGAGGCCCCCACACATTCCCGGTCCAGCCAGGTTTGTGTAGCTGAGTAAGATGGTCCAAGCCAAGCCAGGTTCAGCTAACCTCACCCTAATCCAGACAAACCCCAACACGCTTTAGAAGAGTGTGTACCCCCCCGAGACTGACCACAAGGAGTGCCCCCCGGGGCTGTGGGAGCACCTTCCTCTGCTTCCTCCCTTGGCATCGTGCTGCAAGGCTCCCTGACCCCAGCCCGGACAGTTCCTTCCCGCTCTCTCCCCATGTATTGCCCAGTCGTCATTAATCGGTGGCATTCCTCGCTGTGGGGAAGCGGCTACACAAAGGCCTGGAGGCTGCTGACCCAGGTCAATGGCACTTTGCTGTAACCCAGGGCCCAATCCAGCTGCCACTGAAGTCAGCAGGGGACTTCCCCACCGCTGGCTCCAGCTCCTATTTAACAAGTGATCATAGAAACCACCGGAGAGGAAAGGACGGGGGCAGAGATCTCTGGGGAGGATATTGAGTATTAAGCCCCACTGAAGAGCTGTGGGGAAGGGGTGGGGGAATTTCCCTCAGCTTCTCCTCTCCCCAGTTAAACCCCTTCTCAAAATGGCTTTAATTAGTCTCCATTCCACGAACTGCCTCTTATAATTCCTCATGTAAATTATCATCACGTCAGCTTTTACTTTCCAACCTATAAACAAAGGAACTTTTTTCCAGGTGGGGGAACGGGAGAGGGGGAAGAATCCAGCTGATCTTGCCTATAACTTGCATGATCCTTCCTAATCCTTCCACCTTGCGAGGGCAGGGGGCTGTTGGGGAGGGATTGGAAAGCACCAGGAAGGAGGCGGGGGGTCAATCCTCCGGCTCCCTCCGCTGCATAAATTGCTTGACTCTCACCCCCATTTGTCCCCCGGCCCTGCTGCAGCTCGGCCCAAGGCTACAGCATCCCCAGTGACTTTCTCTGCCGGAAAGATTCCACCCCTTGGGTGAGTTTAAAAGCCACAAAGCCAAGCTCCGGCGGTCCCCACCGCAGCTGGTTTCATGGGCGGGGTATGATTTTTTTGCTAGCCTTCCCAGGAGAGGGCAGGGAGGGTGAAACCCACCAGCTTGGCTGTGGGATCAGCAGGCATGACGCAACCAGCCCCTTGTGCACATACCCAGGGCCAATCACCACCAGCCCAGTCAAACCCCATTACCTGTTGCAGGGGTTCGTCGGAGGTGCTGGCCATGTTGGTGGTGAGCGACGCCACCTGCACAGCTTGCTTCCTGGCGGCCAGGAGGATCCGGCAGTAGGTGAAGGAGATAGCCATGGATGGGAGGAAGAAAGTCAGGCAGGAGGCTATCAGAGCATAGGGCAGACTGACCAGGAGCCTGCACTGGTCCTCTTCCACGTGGGAGGTGCTATTGAGGGGCCTGATCTCAAACTCCAGCTCGTGCCACCCCATTTTGATGGGCAGGAAGGAGGCCAGGGCGGCCAAGGTCCAGGTGGCGAAGATGAGCCACACGGCCCTGCAGGAGGTCATCCTGAGCTTGTACTTGAGGGGGGAAATGATGAGCAGGTACCTGTCCAGGCTGATGACGCAGAGGTTGAGGATGGAGGCACTGCAGCACATGACGTCGAAGGAGTACCAGATGGAGCAGAATTCGCCCGCCAGCACCCACCGGCCGTACAGCTGGTTCAGCATGGCTGGGGGCATGACCACCATGCCCACCATCAGGTCGGACATGAAGAGGGACACCAGGAAGTAGTTGGAGGTGTTGCGCAGGGAGCGCTGCGTGAAGATCAGCAGGATGAGCAGGACGTTCCCCAGGGTGGTCAGCAGGATGATGAAGCAGAGGAAGGCGGCCACCCAGCTGCTCCCCCCAGCCAGGGACCTCTCCCCAATCACACTGGCATTAGGGCTCCCAAAATCTGCTGCCATTGAGGAGCTGGGGGGAGGAGGGGCTGGGTGAGGAGCAGGGCAGCTTGGCACAGACCAGAGATCAGGACTAGGTGATCATTGCCATGGGCCAGCTTTCAAAGGGAAGAAGTGTGATCTAGCTCTTGCTTCCTCCCCCCCTCTTCTCCTCCTCTCTCTTCACTGGCAACCAGGGCAGAATGACAAGCTCAGGAGCCGATCAGCAGAAGAAAGGTTCCCCCACACACCCCCCACGGCTCATACCGAGGCATTTCCTAGTAACTGCAAATGCCACTTAGACGCCTGTTTGGCCGCCACTGGGTAGAGGCTGGGGCAGGGAGCAGATGCCCCTGAGTTCCTAGCTCTGCTTCGCTCTCTCTCCCTCCTCCTTGCCTTACCTGTAGGGCTCTTTCTTCTGGGGGCCGCGAGCCTTTTCCTTTCAGCTGCTGTCTGTCCGATCCCAGCTGCTGCTGCACGCAGAGCAGGCAAGAGGCAGAATAAACCCTGATGCAAGGGAAGCAAGAGGCTCCTACGAAGTCTTGCTTGTGGGAGAAAGCTGCAACGTGCAGGTGTGTGTGAAGGCAGCACAGAGGTGTCGCCCCTTGGCCAGAGGTGGGTGTGTGCGTGAGCATCCTCCTGCCCCCTTGGCATCCTCCTCCCCCTGTACTCTTGCTAAAGGCAACAGGGATCTAGTCTAAATCCTAGAGAGTAGCAAATGGAGAGCTTTCTTTTCTGCCCTTAAAGAGACAGCAAACACTATCTCCCCCCACTCCACCAGCCCTCCCCCTCCACCCAGCTGCTTGGGTTAAAGAGGAAGATCTAGCACAAGAGGGTAAAGTTAACATCAGGTAGCCCGTCAACAGGTTTGAGGCTAAAAACAGCCGTGCAGGGCTGCACTGATCAGCAAGGATTTAATCCCAGTCACTGAGCCCGATGGATGGTTTAATCCGGCAGTACGCAACACAAAAACACCCTGTGATCTCAGCAAAACACCCAGCAAGGGGTCAGGCTGTTCCCGCAGGGGGACTTTCTGGGATCCCCCTCGCTGCCTAGACATTAAAGGCATGATCCCAAACCCACTGCAATCAATGAGCATCTTCGGGGGCTCGGGCCCAGGTACTGTGACCCTCACCGTGGCATCGGCACACGAGAAACGTCAGCTAGCGGGAAAACCGTCATAGGCAGGAGGTCCGTTGGGAACAGCAACCCAAGGGAAATGGAAGAAGCCTGGTTGCTTTGGTCACTTGAAAACTGGACAGCGCGCTGGGTGACCTGTCTGCATGGGAAGGGACGCGGGCGAGGGGGCCAACGGTTCGCACTTACAACCCAAGGCAACAAGGGAGAGGAAAGCTCTTTGGGGTCATTTGGAAAAGTTAGCTTTGTTTTGTTTTTTAACCATTTCTTGCTTATTTTCCTCCCGCTCTAAGGCCTCTGCTATTGGATTTATGCACGGGCCAAGGCCTCAGCTGGCGTAAATCAGGTATAGCTCCACTGAAGCCAGTTGACACCCGCTGAGGAGCTGGCCCTGGGTTACGATGGGAGCCTGCATTTACAGGTGGGTGCAACACAAAAATTAGTCTCCAAAAGCCAGCTAGGTGGCCTGGCAGAGTCACCCGAATCTCTTTTTCCTTTGCCTCGACACACACCCCCACCAACCGCGTGTGTCAGCCATGTTCCCCACTCCCCCGCCTCCTGCCCAGCACCACACTCACCTGGTGCACCTTGGCGTTCATCCAGCCCCAAACCTACAATGGATAGTGGCTAGCGCCCAGCCAAGGCCTCTGCTGCATGCCCGGGGAGCCCCAGGGACATCAACAGGCCCCGTTGTGGGCGCAGTGACATGCCGGAGCATTATCAATTGCCTGAGTGTGTCGGCTCTTTGGGGCTGGGGCTATTTTCATACATCATTCCCATGACCCGAGAGGGTTTGCAAACAGAGCTAAGGAGCCACAAAGCTACCTTGTTAGCCACCTTCAAATCCCTCCACCAAACTCCCCTTTGCTGTCATGCCTACTAAATCCTGGAACAGGCTGCTGGTGTACTGAGACCACAGCCTAGCACGCTGACCAATATGCACACAATCATTGAACCGTAGGGCAGGAAGAGACCTCAAGAGGTCATCTAGTCCCGTGGTTCTCAATCAGGGGTAGGGGTAGCCCTGGGGGTACTCAGAGGTCTTCCAGGGGGCACATCAGCTCATCTAGATCAGTGTTTCTCAGGGTTACAGGACAGGTTTGGGGGTGGGGGTCACACGTGCAGGGCCGGCATTGGGGGTGGCAAGCAGGGCAATTGCCCGGGGTTGCACCCCACAGGGGGCCC
>NW_020665065.1:14682271-14743971 GCF_002925995.2 Terrapene triunguis
CCTTAGACTCGAGGACCAATAGCATTAGGCTCAGTTCACCAATGGGGAGACCGGGGCACAGTCCAGGTTAGGCCAAGATTCTTCACAAGTAGGAGCCTGAAGTGAGTCTTCTAGGGCCATATTTAAGCTCCCAGGTAAGTGACCTGATTTTTCCAAAGTGCTGAGTTCCCATTGACAGCAATGGCGTTACACCTGTCTAACACCTGTGCAAGTGGGATCAGAATCAGGCCCATAGTCCGGATGCCTTAAGAAATCCCAACGCAGATGTCCAGACTTGTCATGAAGGGCCAGGGAGAATTCCCCATTATCACCCCCAAAATGAGACCCCTGGGAGCTGCTGGGTGCTGAGTCCTTTGGAAAATCTGGCCACCATCATTCAACACCAGGCTGTAAGTGAGACCAAGGGGCTGTTTCGAGAGAAGCCGCTGGGAAACCCTCCCCCGCCCTTGCTTTATATCCCGAGTTCTCTCCCACTAGTGTACCCAGATTTCAATTAAAATCTGGCCCATTCCGGAGCAGTGATTGGCGGTATTTATCCTGAAAGCACTTGAATCCTGACACCAAGCCCATTAGCTGCAAGAGCAATAGGACGGGGGTCATCCATCACGGATCAATAATGCAGGACTGTCTCCATGGCCTGCTGGGAAGAGACGTGACAATAAAACAGCAGCCCTGGAAGTGAATATGCTGGGGTGGCTTGTAGTGATGGAGGGACTTCAGTCTAGCCAGAGAGGCCATTCCCGTGCTGTGCACAGCGGTTTGTGGTGAAATGCAGAGAGGGATTCGGCTCCAACGCTTGCATCTACCTGCTTTTGAGGAAAAATGCGCTTTATGGTTCTCTACAGTGTCGCTGTAGCTATGTAGCCAGCAGAGAGCCTGGGATGTCCGGCTCCCACTTGGAATTCATAGGGACTGGACATTCTAAATGCCACCCCTGCCAGGGACCTTGATCCTCCTCCATACAAGTGCAGGGTGTTGCGTGGGCAAACACCTGGCGCTGAGCAGGGCAGGGCATGCAGGAAGGGAACCCATCCTGTCATTCATGGGAGCATGTTTGGGCAACCGCCAGGCTGCCCCAGACTAGCAGCAGGAAGGGAGCCCGGAGCAAGTGGCTTCGTTAGCGTAAGGATCGCGCCTGAGACCATGTGTCAGACGCCACCTTCTTCAGCCACACCCTGCTCCCTTTTGCACCCTGCTCTCTTCAGAGCAAGAGAGATCCAGGGCTCCGGAGACATCCCACCACTCGGCAGAGAAGGCTGCACCCAGCACTTAACCTCGCTTGCACCCGCGGACAGTCTGTTCACCTCTATGCTGGAGCACAATAACCGTGAGTTCCCTGCCGAGCACCGCATGAGGACGTGCAGGAACACGTCCAGAAAGAAACCAGGCAGCGTGCAGAGAGGGGCTTGATCTGTCCAGTTTTGTTACACAACCCTGGCCCCACCAGGTGGAGAGAGCAGAGCGACGGGAGCTGCAGGCAATGAGGTCTAGTCCACATGCCCAGGGAAACAGACCACATCCAAAATGGGGGCAGGGAAGGGCAGCTGTCTCCACCCATTAATCTGAGTTCATTTCCATCTTGGCTCCTAGCAGGCCCCAGGCACTCTGGCTGCTGCGGGAAAGGTGGGGGGTTGGGTCAGTGGCTGGGTGGGGAGGGGGCCGCGACAGGATCTCAGCCTGATCAGCGCAGGGAGAGGCCCGAGAACCATCCTTCTAGTTGGCTCTGTTCCTTCCCGGTACAAAAGACAACGTCAAACCCAGCTGGGAAGGAGAGGCGGGGGAGAGCTGGTCTGACGGCTCCTGAAACAGGGTCCCAGAGCTCAGCCCAGTCCTACCCCAGAGTGCTTGGGCCCAGCCCCATCTCAGACTGCCCCAGAGCTTCTATGGGATGCATACAATTGATGTGGAATAATGGTCACTGGCCCTTTAACTCTCAATGGGGCAGGGGGAGTGCGTGTCTCTCTCTGTATCACGGGAAGCTCCCCCCCGCCCCCCTTACCATTCCTTAGGCTCTATGTAGCTGGAAATCGCCTTGCTAAGGCCTCTAACCTCCTTCTACCATCTACCCTCGGAGCTGGCTTGGGGAGCTTTTCTTCTCCTCTCCATTAATCTTGGGCCCCCATTTCTGCATGGGAGTCACACAGACAAACCCTCCTATACACCTCTGTGCCAACAGCCCCCTGGCTGATATTCCCAGGCAGGGCAGACTAGGGGTGGATTGCTGCTGGAGGTTTATTTACCCCAGGACTTCCTCAGCCCCAACCATGGTCGGTGCTGAGAGCAAGGAAAGCGTCAGGCAGCACCAGACTCTAAACTGGTGTCGATATAGCTATGCAGAGTTACAGCAGCTGAGGATCTGGCCCTCATTGCGTAGGAGACACTGCAGCTCTCATCAGCAAAAAACACTTGCTACAAAGCAGATCGGGGGGTCTTTGGCTGATGGCCACAATTATGCTGAGATTAGCAGCCATCCCACTTTCCTCCACTAGTAGCAATATACCGGTTTTACTTCAGTTGATGTACAGAGGGGCAAGTGGGATCTGAATCAGGCCCTCCGTTGCTAAGAATGGCTGAAGGCTGGGAGTGCAGCGTTTTGTTCTGTTTCCTGCAGAGATGAATTCAGGCTGATTAAAGCCACATTTTAAAAACAATGTTAAAATCCTGCTGCGAACCCATGAACAGCATTCAGTCCAGAGACACGCCTACCAGCCTGGGCTGTATTTCCCTGCGTCGGTTCTATTCCCCTGCTCTCCCTTCTTGGGAACATTTGCAGGACAAGAGGATCTTGGCTTTCACAGAGTCAGCTCTGCTGTCTTCTTCTCCCTCCTTGTTACTCTCGGATGGCCTAGCAGAGGCATCACAATTTCCACAGCAGCCAACCTCACTGCCAGTGGCACAGAGATGGGGTTGTGATTTGGAAGGAGTAGCCAGATGGGACAACTAGGCAATCCAAGAGTGAGAGATGGCCCAGTGGTTCCTGCTCTAGCCTAGGACTCAGGAGACGCAGGTTCAGTTCCCTGCTCTGTCTCAGGCTTCCTATGCAACCTTGGGCAAGTCATTTAAGCTCAGATCCTCACAGGTATTTTGGTGCCTAACTTCCTATCTTCCCTTTGAGGATCTGGGCCTTAGCCCCGCTGTTCCTCATCTGTAAAATGGGGGTGGTGAGGATAAAGCCACTGAAGACTGCGGGGTGCTCAGAGGCTGTGGGCCCAGTAATGCCCAAGATGGAGATGATCAGTGTCATCTCTAGGTTGTCAGATTGACCAGATCAATAAGGACTGAAAGTTAACGGCTACTGGCTGTTTGGTGGCCCCAGTCCATTTCCTAGTGGAGAAACATCCTGTACAAAAGCCACTGGCACTGGTTGTCCCCCTGGTTGGTATTCCCAGCGGTGGGACTGGATGACAGAGGCTGAACGCCTCTCTGATCCCTAGAGGTCGTCCCAGTGCCCAGACAGCCTGCCTGTGTCATCCCTGCTCTGCGGACGTCTGTCCAGGTCAAGAGGTGGCTGGAGCATGGTCACCCACTTCCTTAGATTATCATCAGCCCCCAAACTGGTTTTACCTGCCGCTGGTTTTATCTTTCCATTCTGCTCAAACCACCTTGAGCATTGCTCACCTGTGCTGGGGTCCACACCGCGGCATCTTCACCGCCGTTCTTAGCCAGGCAGGCTCGATTAAAGCAAGCAGAGGTACGCCTACCCGAGTCGCAGTCACACCTCCGACTGCAAGTGTAGACATCCCCTCAGAGGAGGAGCCCAGCTCCGAACAGGATCAACACCCCCGAGTAGCTAAACCCTTAGGAACAGGAGTCATTTGAGAATATCCCACTCGTTTTAACCCAAACCTACTGGATTCCGCCTTTCTTAAACCTGGAAGAAGAACTTCAAACATGTCCTGAGACTCATCCAGATAAGAGGCCCAGAAACTTTTCTTGACTTCATCGATATTCTCTTTGGATCAAGGGTTCCACCTAGTGGTGACATAGTTGTAACCACTCAGTTTGCTGCAGAGAGATGGTCCCTGCACTTGTTACTCCAGAAGATGCTGTTGGACATCAAATATACCAGCTGTGTCAGTGACTTTTCCTGCTCTCCCCAGTCGCAGGGACAGGGGTTGTTGGCTGTTTCCACTCCCGGTCAGCAGCACTGGCTCACCATGTAATGGTGGCTTTTAAGGGGCAGAAGTTGTTAAACTGAGGAATTATTTTTAAACAGTTCCCCTGAATAGGTTAAGTGTAGCAGAAATTCAGAGATGTCCCAGGCCCTCCAGTACCAGCTTCCATTCTGCCCGAGCTTGGAATAAACCCAGTCCAAGCCCAGCATAAGCAGACACCCCACTTCTTGGGCATCAGTAGGGTTGCATTCGGCTCCATTGCCAAAGAACCACGAAATGATGAGGCGTGGAAGTGAAAACTAATTTATTTAAGAAAAAAATCCCGGCAAAAGGAAAAAGATATTGATGACAAGCTCTGGAAGCTTTTGTCAGAACAGCAACAAAGAGATCAGCTTTATACAACAGAGCGAAGGTGGCTAGCGAGACAGGCAAGGCTGGCCCCCAGGTCCCCAACTAAACGTCTTCCCAATCCCCGGCAGTGTGAAGGGGAGATAAGGAGCAATTCCCAGCGAAGTTCCATTCCCGTCAAGGAGATCAACTCACCCCCTCCCTCCACTATCTGTTAAAGTGCTGCAGAGAAGCCGGGGCGGGAGGGGCAGATTGGAGAAGAGTCTATGACACGTGCCCCAGCTCTGCCCAGACTCCCTGGTAGAGGGATGCCACCCAATCTGTCGCTGGCACAACCAAGCTCTGTCCTGAGCGAGGATCCCCAGGGCTCACGGTGCACCCTGACTCCCTCCCACGAGCGAGAGCAAGGTGCACACGAGCTCTAAGGGCAGGCAAGCCAGAAGGGCCCCTCTCTCAGGTGCCAGACAGAGCAGAGAGAGGCCCCTCCGTGCCCAACAGCTCCGTACAAAACCATTGGGAACAGACGCAAATATGGCAGCAGGGTCGGCTGGGCGGTGGGGTGGGGAGAGGAAGGAAGGTTTCTGGGTCCACCTGTAAAGCATTAGGCCTTGAGCCCCGGTTCTGGCTGGTCCCCTGGGAAGTGAGCAACCAGCAACTCAGGCTAGTGAGCATCCAGCTCCCACTCTGAGGGGCTGACTATCTCCCAGTCACTGACCCTTCTCAAGTTGTGGAGATGCCAGTGCTGCCTGGATTCTCCTCTCCCCTGAGCGATATCGGCCTCCCCCAAATCCCCTGACACTCCCCAGCAGGCCCTGCCTTCCCCCAAGGGAGCTCTTCCTTCTCGGCTGGGTGCACATCGGGTTTGCAGTGGACTCGGACTAGTCCTTCCTGCCCCTTGCTCTGCTTCTCCTTGACCCACCCCAGAGGACGAGGGATGGGAGGGAGCGCCAGAGTCCATCAATAAACCCAGGGACATGAGCAGGTGCAAACACCCTGTTTTCTGCGGCAAGACCAATAGGAGCCAAAGAATACAGAGCATGGGAGTGCTGGAGAAATGCAGCGTCCCTAGACCCTCCACTCCCTTCCACCAGCCCTCCCGGCCCCCCGTAGGCCACCGTGTCATTCCTGTCCCAGACCCCGGCCTGCACATGCATCTTCTCCCACCCTCAGCACCCGGCACACACCATCTCCGTCCTGCGGATAACCAGCACTGGGGATAAAACCCTTCTTAGGCTCCCCCATTTCCCTCCCGGAGTCACACTCGGGGCAAAGCAAGAACCAAGACCTGCCTGAACCCAGAGCTGGGCGCAGTTTCAATCGGTGAGTTCCTCTGGGTATGGAGAACGAAAGATCTTCCTATCCCCTAGCCAAGGCCTCAGTGTTGGAGTCTCCCTACACCACCCACCCCTAGGGGCAACAGAGAGGCAGCGCACCCCAGCCCTACACCCCCAGGAGGCTGGGGGGATGCCCCACTCCCAGGAGGATGCGGGAGATAGCTCACCCTCACAGTCATCCCAGGAGAGCAGCAGGGGGTGGAGCAGAGAGAGGCTGGTCCCCCAGCGAGAGTCCATTAAAACTACAGAGGAAAAGGAAGAAAAGGCAGAAGAGGCTCCGAAGCCCGGTTCCAAACCCTGCAGAGCCAGTCTGTGCCCCCCTCCGCCCCCGAGGGGTCCCGTCCTGCCCCTCCCCTAACCTCCCGCCCCCGACAATATATTATCACTATGATGTGCAAGTAGATTTGCTCAGATCCCCCACGCTCCCAGCCCAAGCCCCGTCTGCACCTCGGACATTCTTGCCCACCCCACAGCGCCGCTAAGAGCAAAGCATGATGGGTAGTTAGTAGACAGGTAAGACACCCCGCAGCCCCACCCCCTCCCCCGTGCACCACCCCCCGTCTGCACTGCAGGCTGGAAGGACAGTCCTGGAGGGCGTGGGTCACTCCTCGCCCCCCTCCTCCTCGCGGTGGCGGTTGGAGACGGGAGCCTCTTCCGCCTCCTGCTGGTGGCGGGCGTAGTGATGGGGGCTGGGGCCCTCGGCGGGCAGGTTCTCCTCTGCGTTCAGGTAGACGTTGAACAGCGCCCCCTCGTGGCTCGGCTCCTTCCCGCAGGCCTGGCAGCTGCAGCGGAGGATCTTCTCCACCAGCTTGTCGACTCGGGGGATCTCGGCGTTGCCCGGGCAATCCAGCGTCACCTGGATCAGAGGAAGAGGAGGGGAGTGAGCGGGAGATAGTCCCCCTCCCCTCCAACACATACCCGCAGCCTGCTGCAGGGCAGGGCGGGGCACACAGCTCGGAGCCCACTCTGCCCCGTTCCAACTAGAAGCTCTTATGGGCAGGGACCCTTTGCATAACCCCGTGGTCAGCGTCCCATGTTCAGAGGCTGCACGGTTGTTACAGCTCCGAGCCTCAAGCTGTAGAGACTCGCAGCTCTGGAGGCCCCGGTTCAATCCCTGATGTTGGCCAAGGGAAGGGGGAGGGGATTGCATTTGTACAGCTCCTGGCACAGCGAGTCCCCAGCCAGGCACCACTGCAATAGAAATATCAAAGAAGAAGAAACTTGGCCGGCTCTTGCAAACACCACCCATTAGCTGGGCATTTAGAATCAGAGGCGGCTTTGGAAAGTTTTGCCCTAAGTCACCTGCCCCAAAGGCACCCAGTGAGTCAGCAGCAGAGCTCAGGACAGACCCTAGTTCTCCTGACTCCTGGCACCAGCTGGCTTTAGAGCCCCCGGATGCATTTAGTGATTCACATAGCACTGGGGGTGTCACTGAACCAGCACCGAACCCGCCTTGTTCCCAGGCTCACACGGCTAAATGGGGCGAGGCTTGGGGCAGGCGAGGGTGCAGAGACGTTGCTGGCGAGGAGAGCGGCAGGTGACTGGCAGATGGGACGTGGGAGGCTGTTTCAGGCATGGAAGAAGGCACAAAGCCACGAGTGGGAGATGGAGACAAAGGGAGCGATCAGAAGACAGGGCATGTGGGCGTGAGAGCAGAAATGAATAATGCATGGAGTCACGGGGGGGATGGCTCAGCAAACATTTATGTATTTATTAGTAGTATTATTCATAGCAATAGACTTGCCTTGACTAGCACTTTCCATCTAAGGATCACAGGGCACTTCAGAGGCATCAACAAATCACCCCGGGCCCATGACACAGGTGGGGAAACTGAGGCACAAAGCAGGCAGGACTAGAATCCGGGTCTCTCAGTTCCCAGGCCTGCACCTGAACTGCAAAGCCAGCCATCCCCAGATACTAACAGGGCCTTAGCACAGGAGGTGTTACTCACGATTTCCCACATGGACTGTGCGGGCATGCAGGAGTCACAGTGCACCAGGGACTCTGTAGACTGAGGGAAGGTGTTGGGGACGCTGTAGCTGAAGCACTGTCCCAAGCAGGCCCTGTGAAGTAAAGGCAGGAGTAAAGCCCATGGTGCTGAGCATTAGATGGGACTGGGAGCTTGATGCAAACCATGCACGAGACGCTCCCTGCCTAGGGCTCTGGTAGCAGGAGGTGCTTGCGGGAGGCGAGAGAGGCAGCAGGATCATGGTCTTCTACCAGGACAGGCTGGAGATAGGTGGCTAGAGAGGAAAGAGCCTAAAAGGGCTTCTCTCTGCAGCAGCTCAGCCCCATAACCAGAGCTGCTCCAGCTGCCTCTTGCAGTGATGAAGCAGGTGGCGTCTCGAGGCAGCATCCTTCTCCTCCTCCCCCTGAGAAGCTCCTCGCATGCCCTATAGTGAGCCAGCATCCGATGGGCCAGAGAAGCAGAGGTGGGGCTGAAGGACTTGGATGGAAGTGGTGGGGAGAGGAAGGAGGGTCCTTGTCTTGGCTTTCATATACTGGGACACATATGGCCTGCATGTTGACTCAAGGAGGCCACAGAGTGCCCCAGTTTAACAAGATACAGCTGCATTGCAATAAACACTTGTGTGCACACCACAGCCACTTGGGATGTCGGGGGGAGAACTCTGATTCTCATGCATCAAGAGCCCAGCTTGCCACTTGGGAAAAACCAATTGCAGTACAGGGCCAATGACACAGCTGAGCAGTTCCGAATCCATCCAGTAGAGGGCAGTGGTGTACACACAAAAGCCAGTTTGTTAGGTATCCTGATGTCAGTGAACAGAGCAGGACCCAGGAGCTGTGGCGTTGCTCCTGGACTCTCCCAGGAGAGGACCTCACCAGGGTGACTGTAGCTTGAAGTCACTTGCAAGAGAGTCGCCCTGCACTTTAAGTCTCTTAAGGGGGAAAATGAGGGCTTGAGTGCACAATTCCCTCAGTGTCTCCCTCTGACTCCAGCTTGGCGCGTGGTAACAACCTGTTCTAGGAACCTCCTCCTAGTTCTGGCTTTGCCCCCTGACCCATCAATTCCATACAACAGCCCCGTGTTGCTAAGTCCAGATGGTGCCAACTAGGGCCCTGATCCTACAATTGACTCAAAATCTTCTCCCTTAGCAGGGAGCCTGCGTCAGGCAAAGTCACCAACCTGAACAGTGAAGGAAACAAGGTGCATCTAGAGAAGCCCTGGCTGCATTGCAGCCTGCTCCCCCCGTACCTGTTCTGGATGGACTTAGACTCGCAGCCGCTGTGCCCCACAATCTGGGTGATGTTCTTCGCCTCGCACCATGCGCTCTTGTCTGGGAAAAGGGCCAGTTTGTTAATGGGGGGCGGCGCGGCCAGGATCACAGCTGGGAAGAGGGCAGCCACCAGGAACCGTAACATCATGGCCAGCTCCACCGAAACCCTAGAACTAGAATCCAGAGAGCAAAGCTTGAGCAGGTGGGAAAGTGACCCCCGTCCCCTCCCTCAGATCTCAAAGTGCCCTAGGAGCCTTCCTGCGCTAAACCCCACAAGCCCCCTGGGAGGGAGGAGCGCGTTAATACCTGTTTGCCTAGGTTCCTGTGGGCCCTGCCTCAGACTGTGGACCAGACGGTGAGCACTCGCCGATCCCACCCGCATGTGCCCTATAAATCAGGCCCTATACGATGCTGTAAGTGCTGGAGTCTGGTCCATCCTTCCTCTGCACTACTGCCCTCTCTGCAAGCCAGGCATTTATCCATCACAAGCCAGGTTAGAGGGACGTCAGGAGCAAATGGCAGGGCAGATGCTAGGGGTTGCTCCTGATGGGAGGGGGCCTGGGTGAATCATTCCCTTGGGCTTTATGGGGGACCAAACCCAGGTGCCACAATGTGTGGTGGAGAATAGGATGGACCACAGCAATGAAAGCCAAGCACCTCTTCCACCACCTACTGTCCTGAAAATGCACCCCCCTCCCACTGTCTGCTCCACAGATAGATCTGCTAGTGGAGAGGCCAAACTCCCCTCCAACGATCTCTCCCTCCACCTGGTGCATCCTCACAGAGGGGCATGCTGGGACTTGGCACTGCCCTACCATCTTGTCCTGCTGTGGAGACTGCAGCAGAGCCCAGTGCCACGGGGGTTGGGATGTCGGGGGGAGAACTCAGATTCTCATGCATCCAGAGCCCAGCTTGCCACTTGGGAAAAACCAATTGCAGTACAGGGCCAATGACACAGCTGAGCAGTTCTGAATCCATCCAGTAGAAGGCAGTGGTGTACACACAAAAGCCAGTTCATTACGGTATCCTGATGTCAGTGAACAGAGCAGGACCCAGGAGCTGTGGCGTTGCTCCTGGACTCTCCCAGGAGAGGACCTCATCAGGGTGGCTGCAGCCACGGACACAGTATAAAGTGTCATGTGTATGCCTCAGTATGACAACGGATCATTTCTTTAGCATGGCAGATAAGCCCCGGGGCTGCCCTGCCCTGAAGAACTTACAAGCCACACAGAAAATAGCAACAAGGGACCGAGATTTGCCCCTTTATTTCCTGTTTCCTTTCTCCTGCGTCCGCCCCCACCTTCCCCCGCCCCAAGCTTTTAACGCTCTATCATTATTCTCCTGCTGTGGGCACAGGGACTTGTTAAGCACGACTAGGTCCCCCACTGCGCAGAGTGGGGCTGGGTGGCACGGAAGGGGTTGGGATGACAGGATGCCCCTTCTCTCAGCAGCTGGCAGTCTGGGAGGCCAGAAACACCTTCGCAGACCCTGGCAAGCTGAGTGGGGAACGCAGAGATTCAACCACCGCCTAGGGAAGATGGGGGTTTGTATCTAGTGCATCACCTCTCTGGCTGCACACACGCTCCACACATTGCCATGAGAACTGGCCTAGCAGCCAGATCCGGCAGGCATGGCCCCTCACGCAGTGGAGAGATCTGAGCGCTTGCAGACCTGGCCCTGTTTGCACACCAGAGCTCTCTGCCACCCCCTGAACCATCAAGTCCCGATCCGAATGGGCCCAAAGGTTTCAAGGCTGAGTCCATCTCTAGGCAGCACTGACAGCAGCAGAGCTGGGGAGATGAGGGTCTCTCCTGTAAACCACTGAGCAGGGCTCCCTGTGCCCCGAGAACCCTTCACCTTTGGGTTGAGCAAGGGACCTGCAGGAGAGGCCACTCTATTCCATCGCCTCGTCACATTTCCCACCATAACCCTCTGCCCATTCAATGACAGACCGACTCAGGGCCAGCAGTTGATGCCTACCTGTCTTAATCCTTCCATCACTGCTCACAATGTGCCCGAATAAGAAGAAGAAAAAGCATCACAAGAAGAGGTTGAGCCACTGTCTAGGCCTTGGTCTAGAGACTAAGCACTTGCATTGCAAACCTCCCTCCTTCTTCCTAGTTAATATTCATGACAACATCCCTTTGCCGCTCTCTGTGGTCTCCAGCTGCCGGGCAATATTAATTATCCCGTGACTGTTTCACTCCCCTCCCTCTGGGACTAGCCAGCCACTTCTCTAGCCCCTCCTGCAGCTCTGGGTTGGGGGAAGTGTGCAGTGCATCAGTCTGTGTGTTTTCTATTCAGGGCCAGCGAGGAAATCGCCCATGGTCGTTCGTTGCCAGGGAGCAGAGAGCTCAGAAGTTAGAAGTGAAGAAACGTCTCTGACTCCTGGTGCTAAAAGCAGCCCGGCAGCCGGTGGGCAGCACCTAAGCAGCAGGCCAGAGCCTAGTGGTAACTGTCCTTTAGAGCTGCGAATGCTTCTTATTACAGCCCAGGGCCACATACACAGACAGCACAGGCCTCCGAGAGCTGCAGCATCAGGGCCAGGAATTCATCCCCTTTAGATCAGAAAGCGCACAGTGAATTATGGTGTAGGTGTGGCTGTTTTCTGCTTACAGACAGCGACCTTCCGCTGAGGAGCAAAGGGATCTCTCGCTATCGAGAGCCGCCTTCCGTACACGACCAGGTTTCCCTGCATGCAGCCTCAGGAACTCCATGCGTTTCCATTCCCAGAGCTTCTTCCCCCGTTGCCCCATCAGGGGAGCGGAGTTTGTCTCCTCCCCACTCCAAAGGGGTTGAAAGTTGTAAAATGGGTATTTAGATTGGGGGAGAGGGGGAACTTTTCCCAGTTCCTGCTACCTCCATTAAAAGACAAACCACAGTCACTGTTAACAAAGCCTCTTTCCATGGCTTCTTCCATTAGCTCAGAAACAAGATGCAACCAGTTCACTGGATGCAAAGAACGAAAGGCACAAGCTAGGGACTCCGAAATCACACTCTTGAACCCCCTCCAGCTTCATTTCCAGACTTCTCCAGCAGGTGTCGCTGCAGGGCAACACCAGGTAGTGGTTAGGAAACCTCAGGCTGCAGGCAAGGAAGCCAGGGAAATGACCAATCTTTATAATTTGTTTTTATGGAGCCATTCAAATTTAGTAATGAGTGGGGTGAGGTTTTCGATTTGCATTAACCACGAGGACTGGGACTCAGTCTGTGAATTGGAGGATTTCTGTAGAGTGGAGGTATAAAATTACCCTGCTACACTGATCAGCATCAAATGTTACTTGCACCAGACATATAATTTTTCCTTCTAGGCCACAAACACAGAATATATGAAGAGAGAGAGGCCTGGACCAAAGTGCCAGCTATTAACACCCCAATCACTGGCGAAAAGCAGGCTTCATGGAAATAAGAGATTTTTTTTCCCTTCAGAGGGTTTGGATGGAGTTGTGGCTGGAGTCAGACATTTGGACTACTTAAAATACTAGTTAGAAGCATTTGATTTGTTATTTCCATCTATTTATTTATCCAGTGCCTGATCCAAAACCCACATAGAAGCCAATGGAAAGAATCCCGCTGATTTACATGGATCCAGCCCTAAAAGGTTTGCTGGAAGCATATTTGCTGGGAACTCCAAAGAAATTACAGCCCAGTGTCAGAGGAGGCTCTGGATAAGAGAGTCCCAACCCTCTGCCCCTCCTCTTGTCATTCAGATAATCTGTTTGCAACTCTGCAGGGTGAAATGTACCAGATTAGAGTCCCCCCAGATGTTTTCTATAAAATACGATAATCTTATTTAGCAGCTCCTGTGACTCATGGATTCATACATTTTAAGGGACCCTTAGAACATCTGATCTGGCCTTCTGTATAACATAAGCCATAGGATTTCACCCAATTACCGCTGTATTGAGCCCAATAACTTGACTAGAGTTTATCTCCCAGAAAGGCACCCAGTCTTGATCCGAAGACATCGAGAGGTGGGCAGTCTGAACGCTGTCATCTCTCAGCCTCTCTGAAGGGGCGCTCAGCACCTCGGGCAATCAGCCCTTCGGCTGCAATTGATGAGGAGTTTCATTTATTTACTGTGCTAGCCGGGATGTAAAAAACATCATTGTTTTCTCATTGCCCTGATACATGATGCTTAAAACGCAGCTCCGGACGGGCAGACCTGTCTCTACAGCCCTCACTTGCAACAGCAGCCTTCATCGACATGCATTATCCCAGTGTTGTCAATGGAGCTCCTCAGGGGAAGAGTTTGCAGGCTCAGGGTGAGCTGCGTCAGGGATCTAGCCTTCTCACAGCTTCCACTGACATTTAAGAAGAGTTGGGCGGGGGCGGGGAGTTCTACGCAGGCTTACGGATCTGCCTGTGCAGATCTGATTGCAGAATCGGGGCTCCTGGGAGACCCAAAGAGCAGCACGCAGCTCCCCAAGGGGGTGTGTTAATATTTCCTCTGGGGTTGGCATGGCGCTTGCTTAGATATTCGAAAGAGAAAAGCGATTCCTTCTTTTCACAGATGGCTTCTCAGGCTCCCCTGCGCCCAGAGGCCAGTCCCAGCCTGCCCTGCGGTGAGGCAGAAAGCTCTGTCAGCACTTGAGGCCTGCGGGAGGGCAGGGCTCCTCCGTGAAATGATACTTCTGCTGCAGATCGGAACCTGTCCGTCATCACAGCTCCATCACCAGGGGTGTCCAGGATAATTCCACAGCACCTGGGCTCCTGCCTCACTCAGGGACTGAGTGAAAGACGAGCAGCGCTCCTGCTGAGCCAGTGCACAGACCCCAGCCCGGATTCAGGAAAGCACTTTAGCATGTGTTGAAGTCCAGTCCTTCCCTGTACAGGGAGGGATGCATTCTCGCCCCGGGGCCCCTAACAGCACAGCAAACGGTCTCATTTGGAGAGGCCTAGTCAGCTAGCAGGGGGATTCTCTACAAGCGATTTCCTTGCCCAGATCAAGGGCCCAGTTCTGGATAGTGCAAAGCGCCCTCAGATCCCATTGATTCACTGGCAAAAGCATCAAACCCATAGCCCTTGAACGGGCCATGTTCACATGGTGTTTTAATTTGTTAGGCATGAGTTGAGGCCCCAGTCCCAAGCTTCTAGTGAGCACTGGGGCTGACTCTAATGTGTAGGAAAATATACTACACGCGGGAGTTAGGGACTGGAGCTGGGGCTGAAAACCAGCCCAACATGTAATTGTGGCATGTCTGCATCTGGTATAGCTCAAGCCAGTCATGCGAACAGAGCTGCCACTAAACCCACTCATCCGACGGCAGCCACCGGCTGGGAGACAAAAGCGCCGTGTTCCTTCTTACCCTGGGCCTGGAGGGGTGGAGAGGAAGGAAGACGAGGCACCGCAGCAGGTTAACAATCTTCTTATTAAATAAAGACATTGAGCACATTCCTCCGTGACAAGCTAAATTACATGTTCCAGCCCCTGAAGAAACAAGCGTGTTCCTAGCAGCGCTGACCCCTGGTCTGCCAGAGAGCGAGACGGCACTTCCCCGCACACAGGGATTCTTTCTCCTCTCCACACAGGGCCACATTTTTCCCTCCGAGGCAAACCTTTTTCAAGCAGAAAGTTCAGCTCGGTTCCAGCAAAGCTCTCAGAGACCGTGAAGGTTCCCCCTCCTCCTCCTCCCTCTCTTCAGGGCACCACAATCTCCACTTCCCCCCTGGACCGGTCTCCGTCCTTTGCAGTCGCTTCGGCAACGCAGCACATTTCTTCTCCTTTTGGGGCCAGACTCTGACCTCACTCATTCAGTTGCAAATGAGCAACTCCACCGCAATCCATAGGGACAGGCCACTCCCTGCGGGATCAGACGCAAGCCCATAATGGAGAAGAATTCCAAGGAGCGTCTTTCCAGCAGGAAGATGCTGTATTAAGCAATACCTCTGGCATCCACTGTATTTCACCCCCAATCTACCAAGCAGGCCGGAAGGCACGGTCAGTTCATCTGGCACAGTGTGCTGAAACCAGATAAAACCACATTTGCTCAATTACAACCCAACTCCCTAATCCTTTCCCAGAGAGTTACAGGGGAAAGAGTCATCCAACAAGCAGGCGTCTGATCCCAGCGCATCCCGGCCTAAAGAGCCCAGCAGCCGCTCGGCACAATCGCAGCTGCGTTCTCATGACGAAAGGACCGAAAGCAGCTTTCGCTCCTGATTGTCCTGTAACAACATTGCCACTTTCCATCCAGCAGCCCAATCCCGGCTGTCTGACCCGAGCACTTTGTAGGGCTCAAGAGAGCCTTTGTGTGAGGCTAGTTAGATCAATAAACCTTCCAGGGCCACTTCAATCAGCACAGAGTGAGAACGGCACCGATACAGAGACCGAAGAGGAGCACGTCCGGGAAAGAACCAGGTGGCCAAAGGGACGAATGGCACGACAGGCGAGTCATTGCTGTTGTTATCCCATAGACTCACGGGGAACATTACAATGGCTTCCATTCATTGCAATGGGCTCGTTTAGCAATGGCACATTCTCTCGCGAATGCTCAAGATTCCCTCCTCCTCTCCCCGCCTTCCCCAGACTAGCCTCCCCAAAGAGTCAATGGAGCTGGTTTGGAGGAGCTGCTATTGCCCCCCTGAGTGCATTTGGGGGTTCCCTCTGCAACATGACCTCACTGAACCCCCAAATGTAGGGCAGTGCCTTAAGGCAGCCTCTAGCCACATACATGTAATGTGACTGAAGATGTGGGGTGTTCCTACCTCCAGCTGTCACTCAAATTCCCGATCAGAACGTAGGGGAGTTAGGGAGAGTGCATCTCTGACCCTCCAGCCTTTCCTGCACACATGCGGCTGAACCGCGATCCTTCACACTTTCCAGCTGACAAAGATAGGATCAAATCACCTCGGAGATGAAGCACCTTCAAGATCAGCCCAAAGCAAAGGAGAGTGGCAAAGTTATAAGCAAACGAATCTGAAGGGAAGTGGGAGCTAGAATTAGAGAATTAAAGCACACTTTTCTTGGCGTTTTTGTCCATTAACTTTCTGCCCTCATGTTTGCTTCCCTTTTGTGCCTGACAATGGTGAGTGTTTGTTCACCTGTGTTTCCCTTACCCACAAGCAGATGCAGAAGATGAATCTGAAGTTTGCACATTTGAATTCTCCATGGAAAACAGAGACAATTTCAGTGAAGAATCCGAAACATGCATTTAACCTATTTGACTGAGAATGACTCTGAGGCAATAAAGCACCAGCTGATTACAGACGGGTTGAGGGTGAGTGAGGGCAAAATTTTCAGAGGTGATTTTGGATGCCAAACTTGAGCCCAATTACCAGAGTTGCTGAGCACGCATCACTCCAGTTGAAGTCAATGGGAAATGCGGGGACTCAGCATCTCTGAAAATCCCGCTCCAGGTGTCTCAAACTGGCATCCAAAACCGATGCGCCTAAAGTCTACGGCCTCTTTTGAAAATGTTGGCTGGAGCAGCTTTATAAGACAAACACGTTACTAAATCTCAGTGAACTATAGTATTACAGCGGTTTTCATTGGAGGAGCTCATAAGTTACACGGGTTAGCTCAGTCTCACTACCCCCAGGAAATTCAAGTCATGATACAGATGGGGAAACTGAGGCAGAAACCCATAAGGTCAACCTTTTTGGAAGTGTGCATGAACTTCTGGCCACCTGCAAATTTGGAGATCTGTGCGCGTGCACTCTTGCACTGACACTTTTAAGGCCTAACAGATATACCCCAAAGCTGGGCCAATGACAGAACTGGAAAAAGGACCCAGAATTCCTGACTCCTGGTTTCCTGCTCTAGCCACTAACTCATCCCTACTATCCTAAATTCAGCATTTAACATTCACATGAAGTGTGAAATATTCAACTGCTGGCAGCTAACCGAGGGCACCCCCTTCTGTATTTCAGGGATCACACTGGGATTCAATTACCCAAGTGCTCACCTTGGCATCTAAGAGCAGACCGGAATGCTTAGGTTTGAAAACTGGCCTCTCAGTCAGTGGGTTAACGCAGCTTAGGTCCCATCTACAAACACCTCCACGTCAAGGGAGCATGTTACAGCACATTCGCCCTCGGAGCCAGCTGAAGCACAATCCCATTTTGCAGCATGCTGTAGATGGGACCCGGCATGTCTGCAGACGGGTGCTGAAGCCTTGGGCGTGCTCTGGAGAGTGGGTTGGGTACATGGGAGTCCACCGGGGCTAGACACTCACATCGCATCAGCACACCCAGAAAGGAAGAGCTGCGTTACTCAGGCCAGGTTGCAGTCTGCCTGGGTAAGACAATCTGGGAGGATACTAGTCTGGTCTGGGCCCAAAGCGCTGCATGGAGCTGAGAGAAGCAGGACTGGTCTTCTGCTCCCCAGGCTAGTGGGAGCTGCACACGCTGCAGAGACAAAGTCCTGGGCACAGGGAATGTTTCACATCAAAACCTCCCCGGCAGATATGGACGCCGTGTTATCCGGCTCCTGAGGGAGTCGCGGCCAGGTGGTGGCCATAACAATGTGGGACCACCCCACCCACGGCTCCACGCTGCTCCTCTGGCAGCACCCTCAGGAGCCAGGCTGGCAACTTCCAAGCACCCTTTGCAGAATTCCCCTCACTGAAGGGTTACGGGCATGGAGCCCAAACCAACTGTGCCTCAAGCACCAGTAACTTAAGCCCAGATATTCAGTGCCTCAGAGAGCATCTCCTCCTCTCCCATCCTACACCCCTGAGATCCCTGCAGGGCCCTCAAGAAAGCAGTGCCAAGGAGGCAATTCTCCCCTCCCTCAGCAGCATCCCCTCCACCCATGGAAGCATATGGGACAACGAGGGCCCTAACATCAGCTGAGGGCTGACCAGTGGACTGACCACCGAGGCTGCATTCCCACCCCCCAGCCCGCAGCTGTTCCGAGCCATCTGGAAATCAAACACTTGTGGAAAATGAAAAAAATCTCGTACATTTTTACCCTCTTTTTCCATAGGGAATTTTACACCAAAATATCAGACAACCTAGCAAGTGGGCAGAACAGTTTACGATAAAATCTATTTATATCTGTTTATCTTATTCAAACCCTTGTGATTTTGCCAAATATATAAAAACAGGGACACAGGCAAGTTGTGAATAAGGCCACACATGGACACAGACGCGGACACACACCTGGCATCCTGGGGTTCTGGGGGCCTAACAAACACCTGGGCTTTATAAACATTACTTAATGAAGACTCTGTCCATGGGGAGGTCCAATCATGCCAGGGGCTGAGTGCCCTCATTTCCCCCTGCCTTCAGTGAGAGTCAAGTCTGCTTTGCAGCTCACAGCACCACGAAGGGTGCTGGCAACAGCTTAAATGTATTTAGCAAGTGCGCGTTAAAATCTAAGGGGCCCGATCCTTCAAACCCTTACTCACCCAAGCCATCTGCGTTCACGTTGATTTGAATGGGATTTCTCCCATGCGTCCTTTTAAAAGCATTACACTCTTCACAAAAAAAGCCTGAGCTGATTATCACCCGGTTATAGGAAGGACTTTCTAGCAACCGCACTATTTTAAAAAAAATTCTGTTCTGTTTCCACAATTGATTAGCCACTCCAGGTCACTGACCCACTATATTCTTCAGTCATTTTTATATATAGGAAAAGTTACCCACGCTTTCCTCCTAGGGAGGGATCTTTCCAAGGAGCCCGGTACCCGATTTACAAGTGCTCAGTACCCATCAGATTGCACTGAGTCCTCTTGTGACATTTATGGACAGATTTTTGAAAGAGCTCCACATCCAATACTCTGAGCTGTTTGAAAATCTGATCACTTACTTCGGTACCTAAACAGAAGCAAACTTCTTTGAAAATCTGGCCCGTTAACAATTGGAAGAAACACGTATATGCTTCAGAAAGCTCAAGAGTGTGGTTCCTCTTAAATAAGGGACTTTATTCATGCAGTGCTTCCTGGTGATTACAGAGAGCTGCACTTTAAAAAAATCCCAAGTCAAATAATATTCATTTACTTACCCAGACAAAACAAGGGCAAGTTTCACACCATTCTGAGCATACAACATTTTTAAATGAAAGCTGACAAAACTGAAAGGCTTTCTAATACTTTAAACAAAAATTGAAACCAGTGGAATTTACTTGAAAATTTGCATTTTTTCATTTAAAAGAATCTGCTTTTCACTAAAACGTAGTTAATTTTTTACTTTTTGAACTCTGTCGCAGAAAAATGCCAACGGTAAAAGTTTTTAGGAGACCAATTCTTGCCGATCCCACACTTGTTTTTGCAAGCCTCCAATTAACTTGATAAATGTCACAATGAAATAGACAGGGGAGAGGGTTATACATGAAATGTCTTGAAATAACTCTTAGGGGTAGCGAGACAGACAAGTGCTTAACCCAGCACAGAAATCCAATTTGAGCTGGGACCTATGGTCTTGCTCTACTGAGCTGCAGAAGATTGGAAGGAAATTTAAAAAAAAAAAAAAATCTAACTTGAGGAAGGTCTATTTCTTTTTTAAAAAAATTCACCCCCCAAAATAATCTTTGAAACAGGATGGGTGTTGTGTCGTTTCTCACTTTGGAGCTGGTTGGTTGTAATCCTCTGGAACCCAGAAGAGAGTAAGTGTTATCCCTCTGCAAGTTTCCTTAACATATTCATTCCCACCCACAAGAGCTTGGGAAGTTCATAGCAATAAAGCAGATATGGAGGAAAATGGTGTATTCTAGGCAGAATTTTCAGAAAAAACTCAGGACTCACAATTTGGCCAGATTTTCAGAAGAGCTCAATACATCGAGTGGCTCTTGAAAACCTGGCCCCCCCATTGCGTCTGCTGAGCACTTGATAAACTAGCTTCATGCATCTGCAGAAAACAGCTCCGAAGCCCACTGAAGTCATTGGAAAGACTTCGATTGACTTTGGATCAGACTCGAATAGGCAGATGGTGGGAAAAGCACAAGTAACTGCCTACCCGCAGTGTGAGGGGTGCCATTTACAATTTGTGGTTAACACAAACCATTCATAATTCATTTTAATTTCTAATTTTCTTCCAAACTAAATATGATCAAAGTCAGTAAATTGTATCAACCTGTGACACAAAAATATTTTCTTTTCTCCCCGCCCATCTCTGAGATTTTTTCTTCTTCCGACACCTGTTCCATTAAGAGAGCTCTGTTGTCCTAGGAAACGATGGTGGTAATCCTGCTACCACTGACTTCAATGGAAATGAGGCGAGATCTTGTGTTTGAGACATAGAAAATGTACTCGTTACTGCCTCAAACACCAGGCTGGCAACAGCGGAGGTTGGGAGCTGGGTTTGGTAGCATCAGGGTGCATTAACAATGTGGACAGGGATGCGTGTAATGCCTGCTACAGAGCCTTTATAGAGGGGTTTAGTCCGTAGCATGGCGTGAAACCCTAAACCTCTTTAGGTTTCTACACTGGGAAGCAACGGGCATTTTTAAACACAGCTGCTAGCATCATTTCAGCTGGAGCGTGGCAAAGGCCAAGCTCACACGTATAGACCCGAATCAGGGCTAACTTCCTCTTGTATTTTTACCTTGATCGGAGAGACTCATTTTCCCAAGGAACAATTCAAACCCTGACTGCTGCAAAGTGAAAAATGAAGGATGAAGCTGGTGCTACATTTTGGGGTTGGCTGGGATTGTCAAAGGAGCACAAGGGAATTAGATGCCCAAATCGCAAAGCACTTTGCAAAGGCGGGTAAGTATTATTATCCCCCATATTCCAGAGCTGCGACTCCACTGACCACTCCAAGCAAATTCCTTTCCCCCTGAATCCTTAATCCAGGGCTTGCTCACTAACAATACATCAATTACCCTATTGTGTCTCCACAAAGCACCTGGCTCAGCAGGAAGCTCACCCTGTGGTAGCATTTCTCATCACGCCGTCCTTACTGAAGTTACAGGCCCCTCTTGTCTGTGCCACACTGACAGCAGTTTTCAGGAGAGCTGGGGGTACAATCCAAACCACCTTCAGGAATGCTCTTGAAATTAATTTGCTTTCACACTAGAGCTTGATTTGTAACAGGACATCCATCTAGCTAACAGTTGGGATTTTCACTCCTCACACGGCCCAGTTCTACTCTCGCTTACAACCTCGGAAATCTGGAGCGAGTTACTCCAGATTTGCACTGGTGTAACTGAGACTGGAATCTGGCACAACGTATTCATGCTCAAAACAAGCACAACTGGAATTCGATCACACCCTTTTTTTTTTTTTTTTTAAATAAGTAACTGCACTGGGATTTTTTTTAAATTGAAATAGACACAGTTTAACGCCATTTTCAAGTCAGAGACGGACGTGGTCTCTGATGCAGAGTACAGATGCCTTTAGCTGGGTCAGCCATTTATTACAGCTCTTATATAAAGGATTGATTCAACTAGACACTGAACACCTGCTGCTCACTCATGGTGGGTTCTCTCAGGATCAGCTCCGAGCTGCAGGGAGGAGGGGAAGGGGTTGACAGAGGAAGGAATTTGGGGCTAAAGGTCTGGACCTTTCAAAGTCTCGGGATCATTCATCCCTTCCCAACAACCAGGGCAATATTCTGACTCCACCGAAGTGGGCAAAACTCCCATTGACTTCAGTGGGGCCAAGATTTCACCCTCGGTCTTTGTTATTTGCCTTTTCAGCTGTGGGAAATGCCGGTGACACTGAATTAGCGTTAGGTACAATGATTTGGTATTCATTGTAATATCCCTGGTACGGATTATAAAAAATATTTGGCATTGGTATGAAGGCCTGGGGATTTCTATAGGATTCCCAGGGTAAATTAGCAGCCCGAGCATCTCAGCCTGAGTGGAATTTTCAAGCGTTACCAAAAAGGGCCCTGAGGCCTGATCCCACAGTTGTGACTCAGGCAAAACTCTCCCCACTCCCTATCCGCCAGATTGGGCCTATTGACTACAGTGCGATCGGGAACAAACCCACATGTAAACCTCTTCCAAGCTGAGCAAGTCGTCTTACTGCCACGGCCATCGGAGCGAGAGGTTTCTCCTCACACACGATGAAAAGGCTAAAGACACACGTTAGAACGCAGCCAAATCGAGGGCCCGATCCCACAGTCTTTCCCAAGGCCAAATTCCAAAGGATTTCAAGGGGAATTTTGTGCCAACAAGATCAGGCCCATGATCTGCAGCTGGTGTAAATCAGTGGAGCTCTTTTGAAGTCCATGGAGCTGATTCACACCACCAGAGGGGCTGTCCCAGACTAATTCTAACACTAAAAGCCAATCTCCACTTAGCTGGTAAGGGAGAGAAACAAAGGTCTGAGGAAGATGGCAAACAGCAATGCGTGGCAGTGCTAATGGAAAGCCCAGAAGGACTAGCTCCTAGTCCCAGCTGCTGTGTATAAATCCCACTGGACTCAACCCTCAGAAGAATCACAACCTAACAAGTGAATATAGGATAAAGGGCCCAATCCTGCATGAGTTCAAGCACTCTCCCCTCCCAGTGACTTCACTGGGAACTGGGAGCACTCAGCACCTCATGGGAGCACCTCAACACCTTGCAGAATTGGACCCCTGGACCTTGGGGTTGAGAGACTTTAGGGGCCTGATGCTGCCCCGATTGAAATCACTGGAAGTTCTGTAAACTGACTTCAAAAGGAGCAGGAACAGGCCCTAGAAATGTGCAAGTTTCAAGTTCTGATTTAAAAGGACTATGGTTCTGGGCCCAATCCTGCACTCCTTGTGCACCCAAAACTTTCATCGACTTCAGTAGGGGCTTTGGTTGCACAAGGAATACAGAATTGGGCCCTCAAGAAGCATAACTAACCCACCCGAGCCCCCCGCAACATCATGAATTACCAAACTGGACTCCACGACACAGGGTCAAGCCCCGATCCGTGCCCTTCCTTGGGGGTATTTGCAAGCATGTAAGATTCTCTACATTTAAGCTGAATTCCATTTCCCGTCCTGAAGTTTTAAGATTTGGGGCAAACCTCTCTCATCCAGATGGGAAACGGCATTACAAAAAGGTTAGATTGTACGCAATTTATTTTGAGTTGGTTGGAAAATTCCAAATAATACATAACTCTTTGTCTAAATATATAGGGTGAAATGCTGGCCCCAGTGAAGTTTGCAGGAGCTTTGCAGTTGACTTCAATGGGGCCAAGATTTCACGCATGGAATCTATACGGTAAAGAGATCCGGCCCCAATCCTGTGAACACTTAACATGTGTGTAATTTTTTTTCACATGAAATAATTCCACTGAAGTTGATGAGAGTACTCATGTAAGCAAAACCTACACATATGGCCATGCGTTTACAGGATAAGAATCTACATATAGTTAAGAGGATGATATTCTTGTAAGCTAAATATGTTAGCAGACATGTTAAAGTGTAAGGAGTTGTCTAGGTCAACTTTTATAAAGCATGAAAATAAAGTACAGCAAATTCTGTCCTTGAAATATATCACTAAAATCACAACTGAACTATCATTATATATGGAAGATGTGGAAATTATGTCTGTAACAAATTAATAGTATTATAAATATTTATAAGGCACCTATCGAATATGAAATTTATGTTTATTATCATTATTAATTATTATTATTATTAGCTACGATTACCATAGGAAATAGGTATATGTATAACATATGCATTCATTTGTAAATGCTTGTATAATATTTCAATGGGTTTAAAAGAAATAGTCACTGTATTTGTCAGGTGTGTGTATATGTAAAAGCAGTACAATATGTGTAATTAACAGAAATACAATGTTTGTAGGTAAGGTTACCCTAAGATCATTTTCTTTCCAGTAGGAACATTTCCTTTCATTATTTCCCCCAAACTATTACATTTTTCTGATACTCCAATTAATCAATGCACTTTTGGTTAAATATCCCTCCCCTACCCTTTCTTATCTACATCCAAAGAATATGAAAATTGATCAGAAAATCTGCATACCAAAAATGTGCAAGTGATACAAAATTAAACTGCTTCTAATGGGGGGGGTTGTTTTGTTTTTTCTTTACCTTTTGGGGGGCGGGAAGGACGGGGGGGGTGTGTGGAAATATTTTAATGATTTCAAAGCATATCTCCTGAAGTCTTCCTCATCTGTAACTGATTTCTGTTTGTGGCAATTTCTCATCCTTCAAGCCATGAATCACTTTGGGGAAAGAAGGGGTGGGGAGAAGAAGCAAAAATCTGGTCTTGATAAATTGGGAAGAAAATGCAGGTTTATTTTTTATTTAATTCAGAGAAGAAGAAGAAAAGTTTTGAAATTGCAACAACGTCTAGCAGTTCACAACTTTATGTGGACGAAAAGTGCTTTTGGAGGGGGTGGTTACTTACCATGAAGTAGATTGAAGGAAAATCCCATAAGGTCCTTGGCTAGAAACTCTGAGGAAAGCCAGCAGATCGATACAGATCACTCTCCGAGGACAGAAATTTCAGATTGCCCCAGCAAATCAGCTACTAAAAAGAACTGGGATCTTCCCTCAATCGCCACAGAAAAGGGGGGGGGAAAAACAAGGAGCAAGCCGAGCTCAACACCTCAGATCTGTATCCTCTCCAAATAGGGAAATCAAGGGGGAGAAAAAATATCTGCCCCCTCTAGAAGTTTATAACATCCTCATCCCCAACAGCAACAGCCTCCTGGACTGCAGGGAATCCAGAGGGACTGAGAAGGGCCAAATCCTCGCAAACCCAGAAGTGCAGAAACTTCCTCCACCACCAGCCAACAGGTAGGAAAGGAGCAAAAAAGAATTATGAATAATAACAAGCGGCTGAGAGCCTGGGTGAGATCCTCAGTCAGGCAACAGAATCCAAAAGGTGCAGAAGGTCCAAGCCCATCCAAACTGAATTTCAAAAAGGGGAGGGGAGGGGGCGAAAGGGGAAAAAAAAAAAAAAAAAAAAAAAAATCAGAGGAGTCCCAGTTCAATAGCGGGAAAGGCAAGGGCTGGGCTGGAAAGGCTGCAGAACCCCTCCAGCCAAAACCCAAACCCCAGTAGAGAAAAGTGATGGGGCTTGGGAAGCTCAGCCTGGGACTGGAAGGATCCAGCCCCTCCAAAGCATCTTCTCCCAAAGACTCCCGGAGAAATGCCAAAAAGGCCAGGAAGCCCCCAGCAAATGGCAAACTCCACTCTAGTGCAGAGAGCTCTCTATCCCCTCCTGGCTAGGCTCAGAATGGAGACAGCTGCACTGCACAGGAAAATCACAATCAGTCTGTCTCTCTCTCTCTCACACACACACACAAGCAGAGCAATTCCAGGCTGCCTTCAGTAAGGAAAGGGGCTTGACTCTGAGAGGATCTGATTATATTGTACTAGACAGGAATGAGCAAGCAGGGACAGGAAAGATTTAAAGTGCCCTCAGCCCAATTTCTTAGAGGTTTACGCTTCTCTCTCGCTCGCTCCTCTGCAGCTCACCCTGGAGAGGGGCCAGCTATAGCTAAGCTACAGGGCCAGAGATCATCTGAACACTCCAAAAAACACTGAGAGGGTGCGTTGGTGGTGGTGGTTTTAATTTGACCTCCAACTATTTGTTTTTAATTTGTAGCGATCCCCAGCCACCGCCTCTGTCCACCCCCGGCCCCCCTTTTCCGAACCTGCTCTTCCCTGACCTCCAGCCGGAGATTGCTAACGCCGATCCAGTCCTTTATTCATGTTCCTCTCCCTAGCCACCACTCAGACTCGCTAGCTCCAGCAAGGAGAAGAGACCCCTCTAAGGAGGAGGGTGGTGTAGATAACTGACGGGCCCAGTTTTTCAATGTGTCCGGGGTGTTAGGGATCCAGGCGACTTGATCCAGTGGTTAATTAGTAAGGATTTAAAAATAAAAGTTTGGAAGGAGTATAAACCGCCCTGCTTTGAGGCAGCATAAACCATCCTCTCTACCTGGTGGGGGTGAGGAAGAAACTTCCCTTATAGAGGTAGGTCATTTCATAGCTGCCTATTCCACCTCCCTTGGAGGCATCTGGTGTTGGCCACTGTCAGAGACAGGATATTGGACTAGATGGACTGCTGACCTGATCCACTATGGCAATTCCTACGGTCCTAATTCTCTGGGAGCATCATAAGGGATCCCTGCCAATGAGATCGTGAGAGCCTCCTCATGGACCTCTTTGCACTTGGCACCATTTTATGGTTAGCTGAGGAGATGGCCTTGGCTTCTTACGGTACAATCAAGAGTAGGATCTGGTATGTCCTTTCTCTGTGCACTGTGTCTTGCCAATGCAGGTGGATAGACTCCGGCCTGGGCTCCACCTAAAACTTAGGTCGACCTCACTACATTGCTCACACCCTAAGACAGAGGTGGCCAACCTGTGGCTCCGGAGCCACATGCGGCTCTTCAGAAGTTAATATGCGGCTCCTTGTATTGGCACCGACTCCAGGGCTGGAGCTACAGGCGCCAACTTTCCAATGTGCCGGGGGGTGCTCACTGCTCAACCCCTGGCTCTGCCACAGGCCCTGCCCCCTCTCCACCCCTTCCCGCCCCATCCCCTGAGCCTGCCGTGCCCTCGCTCCTCCCCCTCCCCCCCAGAGCCTCCTGCACGCCACGAAACAGCTGATCGGGGAGGGAAGGGGAGGTGCTGATCGGCAGGGCTACCGGTGGGTGGGAGGCCCTAGGAGCGGGTGGGGGGGCTGATGGGGGGCTGCTGACGTATTACTGTGGCTCTTTGGCAATGTACATTGGTAAATTCTGGCTCCTTCTCAGGCTCAAGTTGGCCACCCTTGCCCTAAGAGACGTAGTTAAGCTGACCTAAGCCCCGGTGTAGACACTGCTAGGTCGACAAAAGAATTCTTCTGGTGACTAGTCACCACCTCTCGGGGGGGTGGATTTATTACAGTGACGGAAAACCCCCTCCCGTCACTACAGCAGGTGTCTACACAACAGTGCTACAGCGGCGTAGCTGCAGCTGAGCTGCTCCAGCACTTGTAGTATAGACAGACCCTCAGTGATCTGAAAAGGTGTTTTCTCTGGCTAATGTCTAGGATTCCCTTCATTTAGGTAACACCCACATGATTTAATGACAATACTTTGCCTTTGTAAGGCACCTTTCCCTGGGGGATCTGCAAATGCTTTGCACACATCAATTAATGAAGTCTGACACACTGGGGGCTCTTGTTATCATTATTCTTATCTTTTATAGGGAGAAAAGGAGGTACACAGAGGCTAAGTGACTTGCCTAAAATAACCCAGCAAGTAGGTAGCAGAGATGGTAATAGAAGTCAGTCACTGCAGCTGTACCCGCTGGGAAATAAGAAGCATCTTCCTGTTTTTGCCTACACACAGCTTTGATGGACTTGGTCTGACAATCAGTTTTCAATGCTAGTTTTTAGATGTCAATAAATTTTACTGAGACTTTGCAACCTATTTAGGGTTGCCAATTGTGCCTGGATGAATTCCTGGAGGTTTCCTCACATGACAATCCGGGAGGGTTGGCAACCTAAACCTAGTAAGAGTAGTCGTTCTATGGTCTTAATGTTCTCTTATCTTTGTGCTTACACCATGCCCATCACTGTGGTACCTGATTGGTGGTAGGCATGTAGGATCATGGTTAGCTGTACAGATGTATTAGGAACTCTACATGGAAAATTTTGGTTGCGATGAAGCCTGTTGCTGGGTTGCTGCCCATTCATGGTCTTAGCTTTGTTTTATCATTAACCCTGTAACCGGAGTTCAGACCTGAGGTTAACACAGGGGAAAGGGAGGCAGGAGTTCTGGATGCCGTTGCCAGCTCTGCTAGTGCTATCTACTTGCTCGGTTATTTTAGGCAAGTCACTTACGCGCCCTATACACCTCCTCCAAATGCACCCAAACGACATGGAGTTGTTTTTAGTTTGCTCTGTTGGATTATGAAGCATTAAAATAGTTCACTCTGTTGTTTGCAGTGTTTGGAAAGCAGGGGGGTAGCACCCAGCTGGGACAAGAGTGCTAGCCGTTCAAATAAAAGTAACATGAAGAATTTCAAGAACGACAGATCGAGATACCTATAGTCAATGCTAGAAGAGATTGTCACAAAAATGCTGCTGATAAAAAGAACTGATTTAGTAGCCAAAGGGAATACAGTAAATTTGGGGTAAGGCATTCAGCATAGTGCCACATCAACGTACAATGTTGGCTAGATCCCAAATTGATAAGAATACCATAGCACTGATGTAAAATTATCTGATGGAAAGATTATGGAGAGGCATTAATAGTTAGAACCTCAAATAGAAGGACTGTAGTACCTGGGGTCCCAATAGGGCACCATACTGTGACCCATGCAATTTAATATTTTCAGGATGAAGTCTTATAGGGGAGATTTTCGAAAGCTCCCAAGTGCGCTAAATCCTTTAGAGGCTTTTGAAAATCTCCTTCTAAATCAGCACTGACCAAACACTAACATGCCAGCATAACCAAATTCAGTGGGGTAGCAAATGCACAAAACAACAGCACTTACATTGCAAAATGCTCTGAAAAAATTGAAACTGCAGGCAACATGATGAGATTTAATACTACTTCAAAGATACTAAAAAACTTTGATTAAAACAATTAAGGCTCCTAAAGGCAAATAATACCCAACTCAGTACCATGAAAACCAGAGTAAAGTCATCCAACTACAGACCTCATCTCCTCACACACACCCTCTCCCAAACACAACTCATCCATACTGCAAGCAAATCAACAGTTACCAACTGCTGTCACCACAGTCACACCCTGACAACCTTAACTCTGCCCCTCTGTGGACAGAGTCTGTATTTACTAGTCTGTGTGATTTTGGCCTGGGCATTATTTGCACTTTGGAACTTCACCTGTTTTTAAGGAGGTTTTTAATTTTCGTACTATGATACATGTGAACTATATTGTGTTATTGGCAAGGTGTGTGGATGTGTTGTGTGGTTTGCAGAGTAATTGTAGCTGTTAGAAAAGGGAGAAGTACAGCAAATTTGTTGACTTGTGCACGGCTTGCCACAGAGGATGGAGTTAAGGCTGTCTGGGTCAAAAAAAACAAAACAAAACTACTAGAGGCTTTGCATGGGAGCACAAGATGGCTGCCTGCCTTAGCTCATGGAACATGCCTCAATCAACGTTTTCCCTTCCTCTCGGCAGTTCAGTACTGAAGCCGGAAACGGGAGATAGTCACATGAGGCCTGATCCAGCGTCTGTGAAAGGCAGCAGGAGTCTGCCCTGATTTTAGCCAGACATTGGATCCGACCCATTGACTTGAATAGTATTAATAAATGTGCCTCCTTCAACTTGGCAGCCCTTCACTCACCACTTCCCCATTCCCCTTATGTTCATGTGGCCTAAATACTCCATTGACAGACCATGCCGATTATTTTGAACGCTGAACAGCAAAATACACTGATTCCTAAGACACAGCAGTCGATTCTCACACCCCCACGTGAGATCACATTCGTTAGGCCTATTGTTTTCCTCCCTAGACACTCCTGGTTCATGCAGGCTTGTTCAAATGTGTACATTTCCCCGCACATCCTATCTAGTTAGCCCTTTGCACTGCTGCAGGGCCACTGCCTTGTAAAACGCACGCTCAGGCATTACAGCCGGGCAATGAACACATGCTTATATCCCTCTAGAAGCTTCACTCTCTTACCCACTGCTGCTGTTCCAGGCCTGCTTCATGCACCCGCAGTGCCAGGGGCTCCCAGCTTGTCAGGACAGGACTACGAGCTGTGCGCGTGAGAATTAGAAGAGTTTATTAAAAGTTAAAAATAAAATTGTTTCTTTTATTTCTGTTTTAATGCCGATTCTACGGCTCCCTGCCCATGGTTGGGACTCTGGAAAACACCTGCTGGGAAAGGCAGCTGGGAAGAGGGAGAATCCAGGGCAGCAGGGCGTGGCAAGGAGAATTGTTCTCTTAGATGTCTCAGCAGCTGGGGTTGTGTTCCCTTTCTCCCTCCACTAACCTGCACTTTTCTCACCACCTCACAGGAATGTTCTAAGGGGCACCTGACCTTCATGAGCCAGGGATATAAGATATTTGGCCAGTCCAAGAGAGGACACAGAAGGAAGGATGGGCTTATGGTTAATCCACTGGTCTGGGATTCAGCATATCTGGGCTCAAATCCTGGCTCTGCTACAGACATCCTGCATGACCTTGGGCAAGTCACTTCATCTCTATTCCCCATCTGTAAAATGAAGATAATAGCATATTTCCTTTTTCACATCCTCTGTCTATTGAGAATGTAGGTTCTCTGGCACAGGGGCTATTATCTGCTGAAGCAAGAGGCAACTTCCTTTTGCAGCCAAAAACCCCCGACCTCAGCAGCAAGAGTCTCCATATACCGAAATACATAGCACATATGCAGCCAGCCTTATCTTCTAACAGCTGCTAACTTCCTTCAGGAGTCAGCGACATGATCCAAATAACCAGTGGAGTGGGGAGCTCACTAAAATCAGTGGAGTTGCACCAACTTAGGTTCAGAATAAACCCTGAAGATCGCGCCAACATATTAGCTCTGGACGCTGAATCTGAGACCTGGGCAGGGAAAGGATTCACGGGGGAAGACACAGGCACCGATTGAACGGAGCAACAAATGAGACAGATCCCAGGGCACAGGATTTCCTATTGCGAGTTCAGGTGGATGAAAGGAGGTGAGGGAGAACGAGGGTATAAGGAGGGTGCCTTCACCATACCAAGCTGGAGTGTGGGGCTATTGACTCACATAGTCACATATCTAGGAGCTGAGAACTGTGCGTGTGTATCACACACTCTTATGGATCGCAGCACCAGTAAAACCCCTCCTACACTGTAGTGTTCCAGCTGAGCCCTAAGCCAGGTGGGTAGGGACTGAGTGTTACACAGCTCAGATCCTTCTCTGCGCATTCAGAAGACTGGCTTGACAATGCACCTGGCCAGGGGCACCATGGTCCCCCCACTTTTTACCAGCCATAAGGGTGAGCAACATGGAGGAGGCGGAGAGGAGTGAGCAGGGGACGGGGTTTTGGGGGAAGAGGTGGGATGATGGAGGGCTCTTGGGGAGAAGGGGCGGTGTGGGGACGGGACCATGGTTCAGGTGCCTGTGCCCCCTCCTCCGCCCACACACACTTTTAGCGCACTTCCTGACTGAATGTGCTGGACAGAGATTATACTGGGAAAGAGGATAGAGGGGAGGCCTCGGGCAATTGGGGCATTTGAGCTACTTGGCCTCATGCAGCGCACAGCTTTCGGCCCTGAAGAAGAGCTCTGGGTAAGCTCGAAAGCTCGTCTCTTTTACCAACAGAAGTTGGTCTAATAAAAAAAATATTACCTCACCCATCTTGTGAGCTTTAGAACAGATAGACACAAGCCTTTCGCTGAATCTTTGTTAACAGGCAGACCTGACTTGGGGCCTGAACTGTACAGGCTAACTTGGCCAATGGGGTGGCACGGTATAAGTGGTATGGGTAGACTCAGCTGGCAAGGCTTGAGTTCCATAAACAGACTGCCTGGCAGGGGTTATTGGGCCCAGCGTATAGGGACAGACCTAGCCAGCGGGGCCTGAGCTGTAGGGAGAGACCCACTTGGCAGGAGCAGGGATGCAGGACAGACCCAGCTGTAGGGACTGACCAACAGGGACAGACCTGGCTGGTGAGGTGTAGTGTCTGACCTAGATGGAGAGACCCCTGTGGCAGGGGCTGAAGTTGGTTCTGATTAAAAGGATTTATCATAGAACTCATTAGAAAACATCTGGGCTTGGCAAATGATCTGGAATGTGCCTCAGCAGTGGGGAGCTCCTCTCTTCCTGAGTTTTGAGAATGTGAGCTCCCGCAGGGTAAGACTCGAGCCAGCTGTTTCCTCTAATCCCATCAGCCTTTCCTTCGACAGGGGTCCAAAAACTCAGAGGGAGAGAGAGAAAGAGAAAGCCCCGTTCCCACCCCTTAGTGGCTGGGATTAGTGGTTTCTCTGTGCTGCAGTGCCAACACATTTTGGGGCCCTGGGGCAGTATTTAAAAAAAAAAAAAAAAGCTCCCCTCCCATCTCTGAGCAAGTCCAAGTGTGTTTAATCACTTCATTTTCCACCTTGCCCAATTGCTCTTGCCTCCAGGCATCCAGGGCCCCTTCCTCCCTCCCTGCTCCCTGCTGCTGGTAACTCAGGTCACACAGAATCTGTCTTCTATTAAATCCATGGCTGCAGGGACACTTTTGATCAGGGGGTCTGGGAATAGGGTGTTGGGATTAATTCACAGGTGCCCTCTTGCCTTAGAGCTCAACTCTTTTTCTTCTACTTTAAAAATATGTTCTCTTTTACTCGGTTAGAAAAGGCTAAATCCCTTCAGATAATGATCTTACTTTTCCTACAGAGCTTTCTTCCCAAATCGCTCTCAAAATGTTTTATTATTACAGTAAATTTTTATATTACGCAAATGCCTACAGGCCCCAGGCAGGATCAGGGCCCCCTCATGCTGGACACCATTCACACAGTGATAAGATGTTCTTGCACCAAAGAGCTTACCAAATATTTGCCGACTGTACAAACTAATAATATATACACAGGAAACACTTCGTCCACTACTAGAATGCAGCCAGCACTGGGATCAACCTGGTGACTTGGCCCAAGGAATACCACATTATAGATTAGGACAGGAAGTGAAGAAGACTACCGTAAACTCACATGATTTTATGGTGAGTCACACAATGTTGGGTGGTCTTCTTAAAGACCTAGCTTCTGGAGTCCTGCTACTACATGAGAATCTCAGCTTTTTTTTTAAGTAAGTTTCTAGCCATCATAGTTACTGAGAAAACCCTGAAAAAGTTGACCTGTAAAGGCTCAAACAACAGAAAGCAAATTTAAACTTTTTTTTTTAAATCATGATTTTTAAGCCAATCTCATGAATTGTGACTTTTGAATTCTTAGGGTTGGCAATACTAGTGTAACCAATTGGAAAATTAATCTTTCCCCCCAAGGGATTTGGCCGGGAGACTTATCTTAACACCTCTTCATCTGCAAGAAGTGTCATTGGATGGGCAACAACCATGGGTTTGTCTTCACTAGAAGATACATTGAGGTTAGCTACTTCCATGTACATCTCCACCTTTTCTCTCACGTATACACGAGTTAACACTTCCTACCTCAAGACAGCTGGACCAACTACATAGATGTAGAAGACATTCAATTGCATCGACACTAGGAAAAAGGTTGAGGCGTAAGTTAAGGTAGCTAACCCACATGTATTTCCCTAGTGTATTTGCTCCCTGTGATGAGACATGTCTCAAACAGGTATGGTAAAACAGCTGACATCTTCAAAGGGGTGAGAGACGACTTCCTACCCCATGTTGCCTTGTTCTACCTCACTCTGAGCCCTTTCCACTTATGGCTCTGTCTTAAACCTGTCCAAATGGAATGAAGGCAGTTCCCAGTCCAGACACGACAATAATTAAAAATCAGAGCCACTGCTGAAGCGATTGCTGCAGGACAAGAGTTAACATTCCAAATTATTTCATGGACTACTTTAAGAAAGCCTCTGTTACATATTATCACAGGTTCTTCCTGTGCTTAGAGAAGTCACAGTGACCTTTTCTCTATCTGCTAATCTACCTCTCTTTATGCCAAGTATGGCTATACAATTTACATTTTAGCAGATCGTGAACTGGATCCTCCCCCTAGCCTTCCTGACACTAACACGTTCCCCAGGATTTAGGAGTATTATTCCTTCTGCCTGAAACAACAGCAAATTCCATATGCTGCACACTGTCTTATGTGGTGCAGGGAAAGGCACTGTGCAAACTTTCCCACACAGGCCTTGCAATGCACCTCCAGTCCTGACCTGCAAACCCACCTAACTCTGCCAACCCTCACTCTCCAACTGCCCCTCATTCACTGACACATTTATTGACATAGGAAATACTCCATCTTGAGGCAGATTATCTAGGATACCACACGATCTTCAGAGAGAATTAAAAACTGGGCCTTATGCCCGGAAACAAAACAAAACAAAAAACACCATCAACATTCCCTCAAATTAAAACAGGCAAGAGAGCATAGTACAAAAGGGAAGAACTGGTAACATTCATGAGGACAAAGAAATACGGATCTGAATAGAAACAGCTTATACTATGCCTCAAAGGGGGCCCCAGACTTCTCCAGTGAGTGAGTCCCACAAATCGGAAAACTCAGTCACCTCTAATGGCCTTGGGGGAAGATTGATGAGTGTTTAAATCCAGAAGAGACCATTAGAATATTCCGTTATCTAGTCTGACCTCCTGAACATCACAGGACATTAAATTTCACCCAGTTACCCCTGGATGGAGCCCAATAATTTGGCTCTAGTCCAATATTTGGCTAGCACATATCTTTCAGAAAGGTATGCAATCTTGATCTGAAGACATCAAGAGATGGAGAATCCATCACTGCCCTTGGTCGTTTGTTCCAAATAGTTTGTGATTAACCATCAGTGTTAAAAATGTGTGCCTAATTTCCAACTTGAACTTGTCTGGCTTCAGCTTCCAGCCATTGGTTCTTGTGATACCTTTCTCCACTAGGTTCAAAGGTCTTTTAATACCCAGTATTTTCTCCCCATGAAGGTAATCAAGTCATCTTTCAATCTTCTTTTTGATAAGATAAACCGATGGAGCTCTTTACATTTTTCACTGTAAGCCCTCAAATATTTTTTGTGGCTCTTTTCTACGCCTTCTTGAATTTCCCCACACCCCAGAACCGGATGCAATATTCCAGCATCAGTCTCATCACTGCCATATACAGAGGTAAAAATCACATCCCTACTCTTACTCAGTACTCCCCTGGTTATACATCCAAGAGACTGCAGTGGCCCTTTTTGCCACAGCATCACACGGGGAGCTCATTTTAAAATTCCTTTCCTGTGGCCACAGCCAGTATTTCATCTCGGGGAGGAGGGCTTCAAAGACAAGAGGCTATTTTGCTAACCTATTGTGTCATTTAACCCACCTGCTTAGAGCATTCCATTTCCCCCTCCCCCGCACCCCAGGAGCTCCACCCTCTCTCCCATCCCCACCCCATTCTTCCTCATTGCTCGGCGGCAACTTTACCTTGCAGAAAAGGTCCGTGAATGGGGGAGGAAGGTGCAGTATTCCTCACCTGCCATCAGGGGCTAAGTAGTTTCCCACCACAGGACTCGCACCTAGGGTGACCAGATGTCCTGATTTTATAGGGACAGGCCCGATTTTTGGGTCTTTTTCTTATATAGCCTCCTATTACCCCCCACCCCCTGTCCCAATTTTTCACATTTGCTGTCTGGTCACCCTACTCGCACCTCCAGCTGGCTGAGGAAGCAGGAGACCAGATAACAGATCCCCTGCATGTAAGCACATTGCATTGCCTCTGTACAAGTGGGTCACAAAGTAGTATGTTTCTGCTGTTCAAGCAATACCCTCCAAACTTCTGCCCTCCCCCCATCCCCGGTGACACGCGTCTTCCTGTGTAATTTGTAACAGACACCATTCTAATAAGCAGCATTAGTATCTGCACTCTATAAAAGTGACATCGGAGAGGAGACCCAATATCCCTATTCCGGCTGGCAGGATAATGAATTATTACACCAATGCTCTATTATCCAGGCGCTCTGGGAGTCAAACATAGTGTTGGAAAATGGTTATAAAGTATGGCTCCAAAAAAACAAATCACACACGGTACTCGCATAATAGTTTGTTCTTCTATAGCACCTTCCATCGGGAGAGCTCAAAGCACTTTATAAACATTAGGGTGAAATTCAACCCTGTGCAGATGGCTAACACTCAAACTAAGATTTAAGTGGTGCATAGACTTTATGCTGGCTCGCTGCACAAAGCTGAATTTTACCCATGAATGAACTAGACCTCAATGCCATTGCAAGGTGGGTAGGTACCATTAGGCTTATTTCATGGGGAGGCAGAAAGAGACACAGGGAGTCTGTGTTGGAGCCAGGAACAGAGCACAGACCACAAAGATTTAGACACCACAGCGGGAGGCGCTCTCTAGCTGCCTAAAAACAAAGTAACCCATGTTCCCATAATAATCACCCATCAGTTTATGTTCCTGGGAGGTAGAACTGTTAGTATCTCCATTTGACAGATAGGGAAATAAAAGCACAGAGCAATTAAGTGACTCACCCAAGACCAAACAATGAGTCAGTGGGAGAGCCGGGATTAGCTCCCAATTATAAGTTTGCATTTAACTTGGTTTACACTGGTCAGTTCTGTTAACCATCAACATTTTGTTAAATCAGTATAATATCCCCACAGCAACGTCACCCCAGCATCTCAAGAGGAGCCAGGCAAAACTCTCTGGGTCGTTAGGAAACAGACAGTCAAGTTTTGCAGTAATTGCTGTACTCCAAGTAGCAGTGCAGCCTGTTCCAGTCATTTTATCGCACAGTACGTTCTTACCGGGGGAGGTCTTCATCCAAGTCAAACCAACTAAGAATCAGCCAATAAAGTGAACATTATTCTCATAGAAATGCCCGCTCCTGTATGGCTAATTGGAGACATCCATGTTTATCTAGGCAGGCACTGAGGAGAGGATGGCTCAAGAGATAGGTCCCTGCTTTGGGTCACTAAGCTGTTTATCTCTAGAATCATAGAATATCAGGGTTGGAAGGGACCTCAGGAGGTCATCTAGTCCAACCCCCTGCTCAAAGCAGGACCAATCCCCAGACAGATTTTTACCCCAGATCCCTACCTAAATGGCCCCCTCAAGGATTGAACTCACAACCCTGGGTTTAGCAGGCCAATGCTCAAACCACTGAGCTATCCCTCCCTCACCACTCTAGTTCAAGTCCATCCCTGAATTGCCAGTCCAGTAGAGAAAGTCTATGAAAAAAAACAAAGTGGTGATTTTTTTTTTTACCCCAATTTTCTAACTTCCTTGTGTCAGCACTGACACTACTATTAGTATCTGCTGGCCATTTGGTAGCTTCTCTGCAATAATTTGGTGGACTTGGTCTAGTTTCCCTTTGGACAATCATCCACTTCCATGCTTGGCACCTCTTTTGGCAGATTCAACAGAAAGGCCAAGGACTGAAAGGGGTTTGTAGATACTTAGCCCATGAATCTAAAGTCCCACTTATGCTCCAGAAAAATTGCAGGATGGGAGACCTGGTTACACTGGACAGTGGTAGCAGTAACTGGGCCACACGATTTACACTTTCACATGGTTCTACCTACAGATTAGAGAAGGTTTATGATCATGTATTCCATAATATTCATTCTCATCAGGTGACTCTGCTTGTGTCCCTCATCATGGATGTCCCTTATCCTAGTTAAAACACGGTTCCATCCTGTAGAATAGATGGAACCTAAACATCCAGCCTTGGACAGTTACAGACTGAACAAAGCTTTAGAGAATAATCTTTTGCAGGCAGCTCTACACAAAGATGGATTTGAGCCCCCGTGTATTTGCTCAGACCTGCATCTGAAGTATGTGTTTGTCCCTTACCTCCATAATGAGCCAAAACAAGCCCTGAGATCCAAACATCACAGTTCAGGCTTCTCTTTAACTTTAAACTGATGGCTGTTATCCAAATGGGAGCACTCTAAAGCTATTGGATAAACAATCATTCCCCATTTTGTGAAAGGGAAAAAGATTTACAAAATGGAATCTGAATTGGTTTGCGCACGACCATCTCTAGGAAGTGCCAAGTACTCCTAGTCCTGGTCTGAGAGCCTCTGGAACCAATACTGCTGTTTGGAGAGATTTTAGGTGGAGTGCTATTATTTACCAACTTTCTCAGCATCTTTACAAGCTACAGAAGAGGACACAGTTCACTGCTTTGAGGAACAAACAGATCTAGATAGCTGGCTGTGTTGTGCTGTGTGCCGCTAGCCAGCAGTCATAGTAGAGACAACAGGAATCCACAGCTGAATTTCCATAAACTATTTTCCCATTTAGTTTTGATCTGACTCAGTTGCACATTTCACCGTGGGTGGCCTGAAGGCAGGACTCTCAGAGCACTTGGACGCAGTCAGCATTGTATTGTATTCTCGTGCCTGCTGGAACTTTAGTCCATTTGCCAAATTCAGTACCAGTCTCGTCGGCAGTTTACAGGGAATAGGGGCAAATTCATTTGTTTTATTTCCCTACCACCAGGTGGGTCAAGCTATTGATCCAGAATAAGAGAAAGGGTTGGATCCAATTTGAATTCTTGTTCTCTGGAGTGGGCAGGAGCTCATGGATGGAAGTATAATAGCCACAGAGTGATAGGAGGAGGCCCTTGTGTTGACGGAGGCCCATAGGACATGGTTTATAGCATTCAGGGCCAGTGATAAATAGTAATCCTCTTCTAGATCGGATACCCGCATGCCAATTTTCAGCTGGGAACAGATTTACAGAGGCCAAATGGTGCAGAGGCAGAGTGGGCTGGGTAAGGGTCCCTCTCCACTGCTGTGAAGAACATGGGAATGGCTTGCTCGAGGGCAGGCGTGTTGCTGGCTAAAGGATAAATAAGGTATAAAATCAATCTTGGCTTGCTTTGGAACCAAAAGGCAACGAATGCAAACAGCAGCCCTGGCCAGAACGCAAGGGACAGTGGAGCTGATCATTCTTTGAGGCTTACCTACACTACTCTGGATTTGGGGGAAGAGAAGAGAAGAGAATAATCCTAGTTTGCAACCTTGAAACCACGGTGGGAATTCTCACACAGAGTTTGAAAACACTTAAAAGCTGCTTTTGAGGAGACAGGTCTGCATCTTGATCTTCAGGAGAAGGGGGACAGTAGCTGGGAACACCAAGGCTAACTAGGTCATATGAACCAGCTTAAGGGAAATGCTATGCTTAGGTAAGAGAATATGTGTTGACACTTCTATTGTTTTAACCTTTTTCTCCCAGCATGTATCTGTATGGACAAATAGTTGGTTTTGAACAAGGTGTCTGCTGTCCCTGCAGTCATTAGGAGTCCAAACTCAGTTAGACCTGTTGGAGGGATCACTGCTTGAAAACAGGGAGTTCTGTAGCATGGTGATGCAATCTAAAAGTGGGGTGAAATTGTGCGATTGCATTTCAGATCAGTGCAGGTGTGCCTAAATACAGGGTCAGGCCAAAGTTACAGCTTACTTCCTGAGCCATAACACCTGTACGGAGCCACTCTCCTAAATAAGCAAAGAAAATGCAAACCTAAAAAGTCACAAATGACCTCTTGCTAGCCAAAGCAGTACTCTAATCTCATCCGCCCTGAGTGGTCAGCTACCTTTGACACAGTCAGCCATGCTCCAGTTTTCTTGCAATTTTGTCCTCTTTGGCTTCCATGACTCTGTCCTCTCCTGGTATTCTTCTCTCTCTAATCATGCCTTCAGTGAGTCCTTCAGAGAATCTTCCTCATCTTCATCCTCCCCCCACCTCCAGCTGGGGGTTCCACAAAGCTCTGTCCACCATCCCCTTCTCTTCTTCTCCGCCCACACCTGATCTCTAGGTAAACACACAAATGCAACTGCCATCTCTACCTGAGGCGCTCAGAGTGTTTCACAAACACAGCCTTTGTGGGAGGGAGTAGAGTTATTCCTATTTGACAAGAGCAACAGAAACACAAAATGGTTAGAAGTCTTACTCCAAGGTCACACAGAGCCGGTGGGTGGAGAGCTGAGACTAGCATATAGAAATCCTGACCCCGAACCCCTAAACCGCATGACTACTCAGTGTCAGTCAGCTATCTCCCTTCACTATGATAAATCGGGGAGAGTGAGGTCTGCAGCATAAACCCCACTTTGATAACTCCCAAGCTACAAAGAGTAAGCAGCCTTTTTGGAGAGTCCCTAACAATAAATCAAAATTGAAGGATGGTTAAGGTAACTATCTATCTAAGTCCTGAGTTCAGTTCCCAGCTCTGTCACATTCTGTGTGTGACTTTGGGCAAGATTATTTATAGTCTCCGCCTCAGATCCCCATCTGTAAACTGGGGCTAAGCCTACCACTCTCTGCCTTTATTAATATTATAAACTTTCCCACACACGGACTGTTTTTTACATCACCAAGCTCCCTGGGTCCCTAGGCACTACCAAAATACAAAGAAAAGACGGTATCTTGATCAAAACACTAAGAACCACGATAAACAAAATCAAGCTGCATTTGTATTTCCCCCCCCCCCCTCCAGCAGTCTCTGCTTTTCTGGGACTTGTTTATTCATTTCAAAGCCTCAGACGACATCTAATCAAGCTGTTAAGAAGAGTCAGATTTGTGGCTGGTCTGGCACTTAGGGAGCTGTTAAGCAGTCAAAACTAGTTCTAGTCAGCAATTTAAAAGAAGAAAGAAAAAAAGAGATGGAAACATGGTTTCTTTATTCTTTACTTCCCACCCTCTATTTTCCTATTAAATTGAAATTGCACCAGGGATGACATAGTAACTTCTCCACTAAGAGACCTTATTAAGTTCTCGGTGGGAATACCTGACTGTTTTCGGCCTATATTGTGTGCGCTCTGATAGTGATCCAAATTATGCTACAGAGTCTGAGGGGAAGCAATGATTTCAGCAGGCTTAAGGAAGGAGGAAAAATGTGATCGCTTCCAGATGAGCGTCTTATACTAAATTTAACATTCCTTTTGGTACTTAGAATTTCCACTTTTTCCCCTTCCATTTATGTAATTAGAAATCAAGCAGCAGGAAGCCGTTCCTATTCCAACCTCAGTTAGGAACATTACTGCCTTACTCCATAGAGTGAGGCAGGAGATCTGCCCTCACATGGAGCCATTTTGCATAATTTATTTGGACAGGTTCAAGACCTATTTTTGAACCAATACAATTTAAATTAAAACTACAAACAAAGCCCAATTACGGGTTAGTTATAACCAAACCCCCCCCCCCAACCCTGAACGGGGAAGACTTGGAAAAAGAGAACATGAAATCTCAATTGCTAGCTGTCTCTTTCCAGTCCTTACCTCTTTTTAAAACTCAGTTTCTTTCTGCAGCTAGAAAGAGGTCAGCACTGCAGTAGGTACAATGGCGAATTTTACAGTGATGCTTAAAAGGGCAATATTCTCCAAAGAACTCTGATAATACATGCTGTTTTGTGAAAGAAACTTAACTTTATGACCCTTACAAAAAAGCAGTTCATCTAAACTAGTTCAATTTCTCACTCAAGGCCAAGCTGCACAATCAGCTAGCACTTTTCATACACGGGTGTTGGCAGAGAATTTTTTTTTAGGGCACCACAACTTTAAGTTTCTTTTGTCATTTACCCAGCCTAATGCTCTCCTCTCTGGCTAAACCCATTAGCTTCCCAGTCTATTAGTGCTGCAGCACACAGAGAATTTAAACAAAAAAAACCTCTCCAAGCCACAGAGGAGCTGTGGCTCCAAAGTACACAGCTCAAATTAAAAATCGGGGCCAGATAAAACGATTCAAAATTGGAAAGAAAAAAGTTACTGTTTCCAATAAGCTGTTTTAATGACTGATTAATGCTGCCCAATAAGGGAGAGGAGGAGGTGGAAAAACAAAGACATGCTCTAGCAATGGTGCTGGATGGTCCAATCCTGCTCTGGCACTGAAACGGTTTTATCCAATGAAGCTGTTGCTCTGGGCTAAATCTTCACGGTTGCTCACCTTGGGTACAGCCTGGCATGTTTCTTTGGCAAGTGAGATTTGTACGCAAACCCCTCAAAGGGATGTGGGGGTGGACAATTACTGTAGTGCCTATACCAACTCCAGTTACTGTTGCTCCTATCAGGAAGGAGTTTCTCAAGCCTTTTCTGATCTCTAAGTACCTCCTCAAAGTCCACCCACTTCCTTTTTTGGCAAGGTTTTTAAAAGCATTGTGCAATTTTTACTTTCCATTGTGTGTTCTTTTTGGAGAGAAAGTTATTCTTTCCTCTGCCTGGCTCACCATGGCGCAGAATAAATTTTCAAAAAGGAAATAGATCAACACCGGCCTGTAACAGTGTAAAAGTTACCAGTATAAGAACAAGTCAGGATTATAAAATAAGCCCTATATAAATTCTCCCTTTATCATACAGGATGCCTTGGTGGAGTGGACATACAATATGTGATCTATCACATACACTAAGAGAGGGGCAGGAAGCGCTCCAGTAGCAAGTATTTGCCTCTTGTGCTACCAAAAGGATAGTTTGCAGCAAATGCCTCAACAAGAAGAGAATAGATCAGAGTTCAGTGAAAGTAAAAAAAAAGTCCACATGAGTAGAAGTTAATAGCAGGTACCTCTTCTGGGTGGATGCAAAAGGTAACCTTCCACCAAAGGTCAGCTAGAGGAGAGCACACTGAGAACAAACAGCGTACTTTTAAAAAAAAGTGTGGGGGTGGGGGGGAAGGGAAGAAAGGCATTTAAACCGTTATTTACCTTAAACTATATGTTAAGCTCCAGTGAAACTGGAACCATTAATTGCCAAAGCATAAAGAGCTGTAAGTACCAGTTTTGTCCCATTGCAGATATAAAACCTTAGACTTCTCAATAAAAAAAAAGAAAGGGGAGATAAAACTGACAGCATGCATCTGTTTAATTAGTTCACTGTGCAGGGGACAGTTTCAAAGCCTAGCTCACTTCAAGACCCTTGAAAGCTTCAAGAAGCAGCAGCAGTTAGTGAGCCAGTAAAACAGTCAGATTTGCACTCTCCTATGCGTCTGTTTGGAGAGGACAGAACTTAGGTCTTAACAGCAATTGTTGTAGGGACAGGACACTGGAATTTGTGTGCCTCCTAAAATCAGCCCAAGCAGCAGGGTGTCCAGCAAGTGATGTGAGGTGGGGATATTTCTGTGAACTGGATTTGGTGGGGGCTGCCTGTCAGAGTGGGAAGGAACACAGAACAGCTGTCATTTCACAAGGACTTGAACAGTGGCTTTAACCAGGTGGTCCCAGCTGCCAGTATTACAATGGGAGTCCTCGCTTTCCACTCACACGCAAAGAAGCCAAAACACCAGGGGGGTCCACTTTTGTTTTATTTATTTCTCAGAAGAGTTCCTCCTGGCCCTTTCCAGAGAGAAAATACAAAACAAGATGCAGAACTTTGTTTCATGTACATAAACAGCTTGTTGGAGTATAAAGAGCAACCGATAAGTGTTTCAGAAGAACGTTGGCTTACTCCAGGGGCACTTCAATATTCCTGAGGAATAACCATGATTTCTCCTTTCGTCCCACTGGGATGTTCTTAAGTCATTAGTCACTGTTCCTGTAAAGCAAGAAGACTCCCATAACATTTTGTATCCTATAGCACCTTCTACCTGAGAAGCTCAAAGCAAGCAGTTTAGCCTATAGCACCCCCATGAGGCAGGTTAGAATTTTTATCCTCATTTGATAGATGGAAAAGCTGAAGCACGGAGAGGTTAAGCAACCACATTCACCCAGGAAGTGTAGAAACAGAACCTAGATCACCCAATTCCTGGTCTCATGCTTTATGCCACAATTAGTAGAACTTTACTGAATACATTTGGGGATACTTTGGGGGGCAGTGTGTAGATTTAAGGGTAGTCTCCTATGCAGGCGTCATTGCACTCCCCATTCATTTTGATAACCCAAAGAATGGATTCAAATGCTGTATGAGAAAGTTAAAACTCAAGTTCTAACATCATTTTCTAGGAAAACAGATGTGTGATAATGCAACAATATTTTCCACCCTGCTAACCACCAGAAGTGAAATAATTTCATTTTAATAACCCTGGAGCTTTTATCCATGACCATACATTTTGGAGAGATTAACCATTAGATGGCTTCATCTCTCCCTTCCCTCCCGCCAACATGCTCAGACTCTTTGTGCCAGGGAAAGCCAACAGAGACCGTGCTGGAAACTTTGTCCTCAGCTCTAGTGCCACGCAGGCAGCTGTGCTTCTTCTGTACACTGTCCCTCTGATGACCTCATTCTCAGAGAGACCACCCTTGTTACAGAGCTGAGATTATTCCTTAAAACAAATATAAACCCTTGCCAGGCTAGACTCAAGTCAGCCTTCTATTTCTCAATGTTCTCAGGCAGTTATTTTGCCATAACAAGCATCTTCCAAGGGACAGTGTGTTTCCTAGAGTTTCTGGATTGGGTGTTCACACACCCAGAGTCCTCAAACTGGAGACATTCCATTCCAATTTATTTCTGACTGAAGTCCACAAAAATAAGACGACACCCCACAATAGTTTTATGTTAAACTCTCATGCACTTCTGTGGCAAACACTCCTAGATGGCTCTAGAACGTTACTGGGTTGCATTTGTTTCACTCATATTAGATACCAGGTACCCCATGTTTTTATCCAATATCATCTACTTCTCCAATATAAACGTTTGTTTAATGTAAAGGGTTGTGCTCTGCCATTGGCGGTGTTCCATTTCCAGTACATATTCTGAAGCAGGTGGGTTTGCTAGGACTGTAAAAGTCTGTTGAAGGCTAATCCTTCAATACATCCAAGGATGAATGGACTTTATATTCTTGGGGTAAAAACCAGGCAGAAAAACCCTTCCAGGTCTTCTTTATCTATCATGAAGGAGCAAAAAACACACAGGATCATTCCCTCCCCCACCCCCCTTTTTGACAGGTCACTTTTAAAAGTTTTCTGGCAGAAGGTTTTAAGTGAGCACTTTGATGTTTTATAATGTAACTTTACACATGCTCAGGAGCATGCCTCTGCTACCGTGTCATCTCAGTGCTTTCAATGATATACCCCTTCACAATGTTTTCTGTGCATTGCACAGAAATAATCCCTATTTTATGTTTAATTTCTATGTGATGGAGTGGGGGATTTTTACCACCAATGCAAAATTATTCTAAAGGTGGTCACATTTTGTGACCATAATCATGCCTAACATCATAAAACTAGATTAAGTTGTACCAGCCACTTTGCTAGTATCAGTATTCACCCAAGCCACTTACAACACAACCCTCTTTAGAGGATGGACCCACAGTAACCCTTTTAAATTGTGCCATGTCTAGATTCTAATGATTCCAAATTCATATGATCAAACAGTCTAGAGTTCATTAACATCCTTGAAGACAAAGGAGACTTTATTAGTTTGTGAGTCATGAAAACACTAAAGCCCTGATCCTCCAAATCAGATCCACCAGTACAGAACCCTGTGCAGAGCCCCACTGAAGTCAAAGGAGCTACCTACAGGCAATGAAGTCCTCCCCTCATAGATCTGATTGCAAGACTGGAGCCATGCTGTTTATGGTAAGATTAATTTCCCCATATTTCTAACACACTTGTACATGGTAGAAAAACCACCTGCAGCATCTAAGCTGATCCTTTGGAGATCCCAGTGCCCTCAAAAAGAGATGGTGTGAAATAGGTTTAATCATAAATAAGACAAAAAGAGTACATTACATATTTGAAAGGATCTGAAAAGTTTGACCAAAAAAAGATGCCACACAGAGGAGCTCTCCTCCAGCTAGTGGCAACATATTACTTCTACACTCGTTTTAGACAGGAGCAGGAATATTTAAGCACTGAATTGTGCCTGCATACATATTTATTTTACTCCAGTACTTACTTTTACAAATTTGCCATGGAGAAGATATGGAGACTGGAAATCATGCTGACAATTGGAATAAGCCATTCCTAATCCCATCCCTGACCCAAATGCAATAGGCCACGTCTTTCCTGTGTGGGGGAGGAAGGGAGAGAGAGAGAGAGAGAGAGAGAGAGAGAGAGAGAGAGAGGAGCGGGGGAGGGGGGGGGGAGGGGAAAAAAAAGATATTGAACACAATGCAGTGTTTCTCATTTTAATTTCAAGCTCGAATGACAACTTCTTATCAAACATAATGCCAGTAAGTGGTAGATTACTGGAAAACCATGCACTGTGCATTTTCAGGTTCTATGTATTCTGAAGTCTCCTAAAAAAGAATCTTAGAAAGTGGCGTTAGAAGGCAACAAATGTCATTTAGAGTCTAATGAGAATGAATCCGCTGTACAGTATTTAAAGAAGTCACACTGAAATTGCTAGGGCAGTTTAATCTGTAGATCTCAAAAGTACTCTTTCATGTCGAGTTTGACCCAGAATCTGAAAGTTTGTATGTGTTGTATTTTTGTGTTTTTGGTTTTTTTTTTTTTAAAAACACATGCAAGCATCACCAGTAATAAAAGAATCCTGCAACTGGAATTCAGTTAGCAGAATAGAATCCAGCCTTGTATTGGCTCTGCAGCATTAACAGAAGTTGTAAAAGTTACTGTTAACTCTTTGGAGCGGACACAGGTGTAAGTGTTGATACAGAGCCTAGCAGGGGCCAAAATTCTGACTGGGTCCTTTCACCTCTACCAGAATGACAAACAATACACACAAACAGCAGGTTTACTGAGTAGAAAAGTAGTTATTTCTCTGACAATAATTGCATTTTGAAGACTATTTCATAATTTTTCTTATGGTATGATCTAAGTTAACAGAGCAAACAGAACCTGCCAGTCTGCATTTTGAAGCCATTTGCCTCTGTGCCTAGGAAGAATCTGAAGTCAGGAACAGCATGCGCTCTACCACCTGTGCTAGAGTTGAGGATTATTCGAATATCAAGAAAGTAATTTAAAAAAAAATAAGTGAAGAGAGTGGAGACTATCTAGAAAAAGCATTAAAACCCTTGCAGGAGTGGTTAGGGCTGATGTCTAGACATGTGGCTAATTACTATTTAGATGCAGGGTCTCTCATAATTCCAGAGCTTTGTAATCAGAAGCCTGACTCCAAGTCCAGCCTGAGATGTTTCATATACAGTGACCTTGTTTGATCACAGTTAGAAGTATAGCTAATTTAATTACAACTAATCTATTTGGACAAGTAATGGACTAGTTGGCGTAACATACTAATTAAAATTTACATGCTTCAAATAATTGTGTTTAAGAGGTATACCCAAACAATCTAATATGACAACAAACAGCTAAGAACATAGGGACACTTACTTTTAAAGAAGATAACTGAGAAAACAATTCCTAATCCAAAACCAGCACCTGCAAAGAGAAAATTGCAATAAGGAGGAAGCTAGACAATAGGCACAAATGGAAATCAATTCCATTCTTTTCCTTAATTACTTGTTCTGGCTCAGGAATGCCATCCCAATCTTTTAGGTTTCTCCACACCTAAAGAGCCGGTAGGTTATAGGCTTGGCAATATTCTTTTTAAAATGCTTTAAAAGTTTGATTTAATCAAATACAGACACATACCTAAGAAACCTCCCATACATATACAAGAGACCACCCTTGACATATCCCCCCCACTTCTTATTGTTATAGAGTGAATCCTGGTCCCAGCAAAATCTCTGGAAATTTTGTCCCTGACTTCAATTGAATCAGAATTCGCTTCATTGTCAGTAGAAGAGAAAGCTCAAGGACACAGTTCCACCTTTGCTGCAAAACCAAATTAGTTTCCTTTTAGGTTTGCAGATTAATATCTTATTGTACTGCAAGTACTTCTTACTACTCTAACTACTTCAATGTGCGTCCTCAGGGCAATAAACTTATGATACTTCCCATTATTCTGTATCTTGCAAAAGAAAGCTCAGGGCTGCTTTTCTTTTACATCCACAGCATTCATTAGCCAGTGTAGTTAAACAGATTGCGAAGGAAGGAAGGTCACATCCTACACATATTTAAAATTTTTATTAAAATGAATGTTTAAAATCAAATTTACGCAAGTTAAGAGGGAAGGTACTGTACCTCTGGGGTCAGGCTTGAGTTATGAGAAGTCATAAATATCGGTTACAAGGTTCACAAGATACATACATAGCACATAACCAGCATAGAGTCAGATTGGGGTGAGGGAGTTTTTAAAACATCAGTGAATAAGTGGTCTCGGGTATGTCAGTCATAGAATCAAGTCAGTGTCGTTGTAAGGAATAGGTACATGGGTGGGGTGTGTCCCTTGGTTCGTCAGGGGAGAAAATGGGTTCTTTTCCCCGACCAGCGGTCTCGTTTACTCATCCTACTACTGACGGTGGCCCGTGATGTGCTCTGTGTAGATGTCTCTGGACCACCTGATGGTGTCCGACACCATGAGCTGTCTCATGAGCCAGGCGTAGCGCCGACCGACTCCGCACACTCTCAGCACTGGCTCGTTACGGGGGTCCCACGCGCCCAAGGCTCCCACGACCAGGGCGTGGATTTGGACTTACACTGATTGAGTTGTAACAGCTCAAAATTTCTCCATCACCACTTGGGAAATTATTTAGCGTGTTTCAGAAAAATGCTTCTGTAACTCAAAGAAAACAATTCTTTTCCCTGGAAGATGACTATTACGAATTCCGTGAAGAGCTGGGGAAGTTGTCAGTAGTTTTTTGTTATTTCAAGAACCATTAAACAAAATAGCTCAAAATTCAAGTTCAATGGGAAAGTTCTGCCTTCAATTACCTGGGCAAGGCCACTGACTTTAGAGGGAACTGCAAAGGTAGAATAGCAAAATTCAGCCACATGTGCACTCATTTAGCAAATGAGCAAAGTTTCAAACACACTTAGAAGTAAAAGGAAGTGATTGGGCTTGAATTAGTTTAAGCAAAAAAACTCAGCATTCTTAAAAATTAGTAGATCTCATCATTTACTATCTGCACCTAGAATGATTATATTGTACTAAAGAATGGCCCCTACTACATGCATCACTGAATAAGGACCACCTTGTACTCTCTCTGCAGGTTGGGACTTAGAATAGCGAAGCAAAATGGCCCCAGGACCTAGTGCGGACAACCATAAAAATCCCATACATCTACAGCCTCTTCTGTGTGGGCTGAGCTCCCTTTTTAGTTTTGTTCCACTCCCCAGGCCAACTTACACTGCCTGCAAAGAACAAATAAGCAACGATAGCTCCAACTCTTTCATCACTCTTTGCTCCAATAAGCAGCCCTGCACTTCGCTGCCTTAGCGAATAATCTGTGAAGCATCACAAGTGCTTTTATTATAGAAAAACACTGCATTTTAGGAGGTGAGATAATGACTTGGTCTGAACAGAGACAACTGACCTTTGCTCTCAGAGAACCTAAGTTATCCTGTTATAACGAGAGCTAGAAACACGAATGGTTTTTGAAAGCTCTCTTCACTCTACCACAGACTATCAACAGAACCAATTATCGCAGAGGTAACTACTTTACCAGGGCATTATGGTTATTACAGGGCAGGATTTCAAAACATGCAACTGCAAGGGAAGACGTTTGATGACAGCTTGCCAAGTGGTCCTGACATCAAACCCCCAGACATCTTAGCAATTGAACATTTCAGAGAACGCCAGATTTTCACTCTCCTTAACCATGTGCAGTTTGCATAGCTTAAAAAAAAATAATCTGAACTCCTCAGAGCTCTTTAGATGCCTGGTCAGACTTTCATGCATTTTCTGAATTGGGGACACTAGCAAACACAATATTTACTAGAATCTTGTGTAAACAACCTAACGATTCAGACTGTATATAAAAACTCTGGTCAGTGATGCACAATCTGGGAGATAAATAGTGGGTCGCCATTAGCAATGGCTCATTTATGCCTTTTCCCCAACTGGAGCTTCTCTTCAGTACCTTTGCAATAGCACAGCTGGTGCTGGCTCCAACAGAATGTTTATGCTATTAAGGATAATTACGATCTACAAGTATTCATCAAATGGACGAACTGTTTGGCTTCCTGACCCCGGGCTCCCTCTGACAATCCTTTCCTACCATATGTGGCTATGCTGTCTTTTTGTTTTGGTTTGATTGCTGGACTATAAAAATCTGAATCTGAACTGCAAGCGATTACTTCAAGAAATCAGACAGACAGCACTAGGCGTTGTTTGAACTGTCCAGCTGAGAAGGGTAGTCATGCAGCGATACTGCTTTATATTTCTTGTCCAAGAGGAATTCTCTTTGCCAATCCAAACAGTTAGGTAATCAATGAGAAATTATTTGCAGAATGACAAATTCTGCATCAGCCACACGCAATGCCCAAGTAGTTACTAATGTCACCACATTTCCATGCTATCGGTCAAACTAATATTCCTCTTTGCCACTGGTGTGGCAAACCGGTAAGTTTTGAAGGGTGTGATAAGAAAGAATTATATACTTGGGAGACAGGGGAGAAATAAACCCAAAATAATATCAGACTCACCTTTAGGAGTCTTCCATCTTTGTTGGAACCACTAAGATTCCCCTCAGTTTCTTCCCCACTCAATCACTGGCCTAAACAGAAACCCACCAATTCGGTTTCTTAGCTGGCTGGTAGGGAAACTATAGAATGAACATACAAAGGCATTGCCTCTGCAAGCAGAGATCAATACAGGGCCAGGAATGGAACCCACATCTTCCCACACTAGGCAGCCAGGCTAAGCCATATTAGACATTTTAATACAGAAAGGAAAATATGTTCTGCTAGAGACAGGAACAGATCATTCCTACTGAGCTCACTGCTTTGGTGGGAGTGCAGCAGACTAAATAGGTGACCTGGGTTAGGAAGAAACCAAGGAGCTCCAGTTGTATGGGCTGCTAAAATTCAAACACGTCACAGTGGTGACAAGCCTGGGTTTCAGGGAAGGGACAGGAGATCTGGTTTAGGACTGCCTCCTGTGGAATGACATGATGTCAATCTTTGAGGCTACTTCCTCCAATCTATTTCATCTGGAAGAGGAGTAAAATGGCAGATCAGTACTAGAAAATGGAGTAAGAGGTTTGGAGTAGCTTGTAGATCTAGGGAGTGAGAGAGGTAGGTGAGGGAAGAAGTCGGTTACTGTTAATGCTTTTTATCATCTCCATGAGGAGGAAGTTTCACAAATATGAAGCTAAAGAGGCAGAATCACGGAGTTTCGCTGATCCCTGTTCCTAATCCCAAAGGCTGTCAAGCGTCACTCTACTCCCTACTGGGGAATGGGCTAGAAACTATGCTGAATTCTCAACTGGAGGGAAATGTTGCAATCAGGAACAGTAAGAAGTGTTCAGATATTCTCCCCATCCACAGAAACCACTATTTACTGTGAGCTTGCTTTTTCCTGGCTGGTTTTTGCCGGTAAATATTGGTTTTAAACTTAAAACCAGAAGACTTAGCTACTTTTAAGTTTTTATCCTGCCGGGTTAAGAAACTGTTACTGTGGATAATTTCTCACTCATCATCATCCCACTAGGAAGTAGTTGTGGTTATGTGGTCATTTCCTATGTGTCTCCAAAAAAAAAAAAAAAAAAAAAAAAAAAAAAAAGAGGGGGGTGGACCCTAAGTCATTCTTTCTTGGAAACAAAAGGAAAAAAAGTGTGTTTCACTTTAATTCTATATTAAAGTTACACTAGAGATAAACAATGGGAGAGCCTGCTGATGAGTTTTACAGGTTCAAGTTCTCACATGCTCAATTTCCTTTTAAAAAGGCAACATGTTGCTTCAAAGAACCTCCCACCTGATCAGAGACACTAACTCTACAGCTGTTTCCACTAAAAATTGGCACCTCTGGGCCAGGCTTTAACTTCATAACAATAAAACATGAAGGGTTTATCTTACAATAAAAACAAAACGAACATGGAAAAAGCTAAGGGCTTGATCTGTGCTGGGTTGCTTCTCTCACCTCCCCCACCCCCACCCCCACCCCGCCACCTTCTTGCCCGACAGAGCCTCTTTGGAAGAAAAGGCCACAGGAAAGTGTACAAAGCATTTTTCACCTTCTCTGACAGCTTTAAATGTTTAACTAGAAAAACAGCCTCTTCAGCCCTCTGTCTGTCATTTCAGTTTGAACCTATTTATAGTCAATGACAACAGGGAACATTAAGATTCTACGTATATCTTTTTATTCTATTCCTGCCTAACAGTAAAGGCTGTTTACGTACAAGCAGATACGGAACTGGAATTAGGTCTCTAAGCCTGGGCTCTGTGCCTTTTTTTTAAATACACTTTGGCTCATGTACTTTCAGAGAGAGATATCATTATACCCAAAATCAATCTAATATACACAAGAGCACATGCCTCATACCCAAGAGGATATCATAAGAGGGTCTCAGATAATCAAAATCTTTGAGACAGACTTATGCCTCAATAGTACATCCGGGAAAAGATTCTTCTATAAATTTATCAATGCTCCTTTCAATACACACAGTTACCATGAGCTTTAATAGTCTGCCCAAACAGCAGTGGGCTTACGCAATTATAAAAACTAAGTCACACTTAGATATGTTTTTCTTTTTAAAAAGACAGTTTGAGACTAAAGGGGAAAGGATTAAATATGCTCAATGGCAATTGCTGTTACTATGTCACCGAGGTTTTCCCAATTTATAAATGCAATTTTCTTTCGTAGTTCGTTAGACAACTACATACACAAAAATATCAAACTGCCTCTCCCCCCCTTCAGGTTTTGTTCTTTTACATAAAGAGCTAAGACGTTAAACAAAATGAAGGACTAAGCTGCTGGTAGATAGCTACTTAGTTCTAAGAAAGTAGTAACTAGTCTGTACAGGTTAAGCTTTCTGGATCTGAAGAGCTAGAGTCATCCTTTTGGGATCCAGACCTAGATAGGACTAGTTAGAAAAAGGACAACGATCTTTCATAAAGCCAACTCGACTGGAGCAATGGCCACCATTAAAGTCAAGAAATTTCAGCATACCGCAATGAGTCAATTTCACTGTTGAAGTGTTGGTAGTAGCAGCTTTGTTGCCAAATGACAGCTGTCAGCCTTCAATTAAAAAGCTATTGAAACAGATAACTTTCTAAAGAAGAGATTAAAAATTCAGTGTGATAAGTTCTGAGTAAATATCAATGCAGTAGCTAGGTAAGGTATTAGAACTTCTACTTTGTAACTTACAAAACCTGTATTTAACAACACTGTTTTGCATAAATATTATTTACAAGCAATATTCTTTTAATCAGAATTATGACAGGGTGGCCCCCTATCTTCTTTCCTTCCTTATCATGCCCCTAATGAAGAAGTTAAATTTGGCAAGACCTATATACAATAATTGTTGTACAAAAATGCCTTTGTAGATTAGGACAGGGCAGTTCAGCAGGAATTACATTTCTAATAACTAGTTTTCATGTATTAGAGATGTTTAGGGTCCAACAAAGTCATTTAAGCAGACTCTGAACTATGTTGCTCAATCTTTTTAAGGCAGGAATCAGATTTTCCCTAGTGCCAACACTCAATGTCTTCTTTAACTAAAAAAAACAAACCACTTTTCCTCTACCCTGTTGATGTTGTTCACACTGCAAACAGGGAAAACTGAAGGATGACACAGGGGAAACAGTGAAACTGACTATATACAGTGTCTTGGCAAATACACAAAGTACTCTAAAAATATACAGCAAAATGCATTTTTATTTGGTTGTTATACTGATTTGAAGTACTTGAAATAGGTTTAAAAATTCCAGATGTAGTTGTGATTCTGGCCTGGTCCACACTACCCCCCCACTTCGGACTAAGGTACGCAAATTCAGCTACGTTAATAACGTAGCTGAATTCGAAGTACCTTAGTCCGAACTTACCGCGGGTCCAGACGCTGCAGGAAGGCTCCCCCGTCGATGCCGCGTACTCCTCTCGCCGAGCTGGAGTACCGGCGTCGACGGCGAGCACTTCCGGGATCAATCCGGGATCGATTTATCGCGTCTAGACAAGACGCGATAAATCGATCCCAGAACATAGATTGCCTGCCGTCGGACCCGGAGGTAAGTGTAGACGTACCCTAAGTCATCCCTTTAAGAGAAAAGTCAACAACAAAAAAACCAAACATGACTTCCAGGTACCCCCAATGCTACTGCTGTTTGTCTGGTGTCCAAAGGCTGGCTTTAGATACAAAAAGGCTCTTCCAGCTTCTATTCAATACTTCCACAATGGAACAAAGATGCTACCCACACGCTTTCCAGGCATCCTGGATAAAAGCCTATACAATGGTATAGGCAGGTAGCTCCAACAGGAATTAGTTCATTCTACAGCCAATGGTGAAAAGGCTGATGGGGCAGAGGGAGAACATTCCCCTACCCCTTCTAATGGGGGGGAAAAAAGGGAAGGGGGGAAAAAAAGTGGGGGGGAGGGGGAAGGGAGAAGAGAACAAGAGTGGAGGCCTGTGTGTAACTCAGCCCAGCACAGCATCTTGTCAATACTATACCAAGGCTTTTGTCCAGATTAAACACGTATGGATAATTTAGAGGGAAAAATGTTACAGTGGTGTCTCACTCACTAAAGGAAATGCCATGGAAAGAAGCCTAAAGCCCAAATCCTCCTCAAAGCTCCAGCGAGGAATTTATCATTTACAAGGACAAGTGCCAGTAGTCCTTAAGTTCCTCAGAATTTCTTACAAAAATAAGTTTTATATATCAAGGAATTAAGAGCCAGGAAACATTCCCACCTACTGGCATCGTGTCGCAGGGATAAAATAAATGAGTGGATGGTTTAGGACACAAGTTGGCTGAAGTCCCTTTCCACGGGCTGATTGGACTTTTTTGGCAACATCACAGCTATGTACCAACTCCCCAAGAATGCACAGCTGGGGCCTCATCACTGTACAAATATAGCGGACCAGGAAGTCAGTATATTTGGCTTAATTTCTATCAGAGCAGACCTTCTCCTTCTGGCCAGGCTTTTGAACAAGCTGCACAATCATAGGAATCCAGACTCAGAACTACCCCACAATTTCTCTTCTCTCCTTGCAGAAGAGTCCCACCCTGCAGCTGTTAGGGTTGAAGTGAAGGCCAAAAAGAACTTCAGTTCTCTTCCTGCACACAACTTCAGCTAGTTAGCTGACCAGATGGAGCTTTGAAGGAGGGAAGCATCTTCAGAGCTGCTTCCAGACACCTATAGTTGGCCAAACAACTGAACACAAAGCTGATCCCCAACTCAGAAGGCTAGTCTCCTTCTCCAGCTCCCTTCCCAGAATTGCAGGAGTTAATGTGAGGAGCCAAGCTCTGAAATTACAACTTCAACTCCAACCTCCAATGGCTAAATGGAGATGGAAGAGAGTCCTGGCTCAGCATTGAATCCTCGCCCTGGGGTAAAGCAGCATGAGAAGTAAGCCAGAAGACATTCCCTTGCAGTTTGAAGTTAAGTCCTCCATTAGCTGCAGCACTGTAAGGAGAGACGGAACAAATAAAGACAGCAGCAGAGAGCAACACATAGGAGCAACAGAGAATTCAAAGGAACAAAAAATTCCCGCAAGATAGGGCCCCAAAAGCAATTACAAAGAAGGGAAAAAATAAAAATCACTTCATTTTAGGGTGGGAGTTGTATTTGAAGTTAAGCTACCACCTTTTAGATTGGTCTAAAAAGTGCCCCCCCCCCCCCAAAAAAAACTAAAATTTGAATTTCCAGTTTCAAAGGGTAAACACTCCTTGAAGTAAAATACTGAAACTATAAGCCATCTGTCTAAGAGACAGACATCTTTTTCTAGGATCATTTCGTACCCCAAGACTGACCATCTGTAATTTACTTAGTGCTTTTTCCTCAGAATTAGCTTCATGGGCACACATTCTCCGTTGTACTGAGAAGTGATCTCCCCTCTTAAAGTTCTAACTTGTTCTAACTTGTTCTCTCTCCTCTCTGTGAAACAGGCTTCTAAAACAAAAAGGGACAAAAGAGGTGTCCCACGTCTCCTCAAACAAGTTATTTAAAGTACAAAACTTGCAGCTGTTCGAGCATAGTTACATCAGGCTGCGTATTGCTTGTCTGTTAGTGTACATGTCGATAGATGGAATCAGCACACCTTAAAAATGCCCCTGTTGTGACTTAGTGAGGATATAAAGCCTGCCAAGTGAACTGTCAAGCTACACTGAAAATTGAGTTCAACCCAGATGGTTGTGGGGGGGCAGTCAGCACAGAAATATGGAAGGACTACGTTTTCACTAAACTGTGTGGGTCACTTTTTACAAGATAAATTTGACCCTTTACATCCTAAGGACAATACCACATAGCAACAGTTTATAGGTAAATGTCAAATATTTCTAGCCTGTAAACAAGAACGTACCTAAAAAGGTTGTTACACACAAGCAACTCTATTTAAGGCAATAGGGTTATAGGCGTGGCCATGTTTAACTAAGGACAGAGTTTTGTCCACTAAGGGTAATGAAAGCATTATATGACATTAATCTTCATCTGTGCCTTTGCCAAGGACTCTGATGACTTACACATATGAGAAAACTAGAGACTGATGTAAGGAAATATGCAGTACTCTAAAAAGTTTCTAATTAGCTTTTTTTGTTTGTTTGTTTTTTAAAAAACGGTCTAATTTTGATTATGAAGACATTACAAAGGAAGCAGCTGTAGTCAGCTTGATGTATACCAAGACAGGAAGATCTGAGCCGGGGGAAAAACAGGGAGCAGGAATTGTATACATTTGTGTTTGATTATTTTTCCAGGGATTTTTGGTTTAGGGCCCAATCCTGATCCCACTGACGTTCCCATTGACTTTGATGGAAGACAGATAAGGCCCTTATTGTATATATTCATATGCTACACGTCTGTCAGAGCAGTAGTCATGTGGATCAAACGAGTGAAAACGGTCTCTGATCTTTCCATCCTGAAGGATATCAAGTTGCACTTCCTGTTGCTATTATTAAAATGGCAGCCCCCAGAGATTACACAACTGCCCCGCTCATATCAATAGGCAGTTTAAATGTTCAAGTACCTTCAAATGATGTTTTGAAATTTGATTATTTAAAGTAATTTTTCTGTAGTTATCCAAGGCGTAGTAAAAATTACTGCTGATTTTTTTTTTTATTTTAAAAAAGACAAAGGAGGGGAGGGAGGGACACGTTAAGAGTCCTTACACAAGACAAGAAAACCAGATACAGCTAAAGACAGTTTTTACAAGGCTTTTACTTCAAATGATAGCTGACATGCAAGAGGACATTTGAAATCAAGCAGCAAAAAAAAAAAAAAAAAAAAGTTAAAGTTGCGCAAGCCCTTTACATTTATGCGGCACAATGGGAGACACTGACATGAAAACAGTGAGCTCTCAAACCTACAGTATATCATTCTGTATACAGCTAACTGAGTTTCTCCATAAAATGAAGTTTTACTATTAGACACTGTTCTAACATTTATATTTCAGAAGTATCTTTAGTTTACCTTCCAAGTTTGCATTCAATTTCATAAACTAAAATTCTAGAGAATCATGCAATAATGGATTATAAGGGCAGAGCTAACAGGTTTTCAAATCTACCAATACCATATCCACTTGGTGAAACCTGTTTTTGGACAGTATTTAGAAGAACCATTGAATGGAATGAAAATTGAACAGGGTCTTTATCCTAATGCACCTTCCTCATTTTAGTCTAATGCATCTGTGTGCATTTCCCCACCCCTCAATGCCAGAACATATGGGGACCTCTATTCCAACCCCCCTCCCCCGTCAAAAGTCAATGAGATGGCTGGAGGAGTTGAAAGCTTTTGACCACTCTTTCATAATGAACCATCTTTTTGATGGTTAAATTGCTGCCTTTTCATCAGAACAGAAGCATGTGGGATCACCAATTATTGTCCTTGGCCTGCTGCTAAAACATATGGCCCATGGGTCGAATACAGCACATAATATATTGGAGGGCCTACACTGAAATTCATATTGTCCATTATGAAAGAAAGAACCTTGGATAAAATAACTTTCTGGCCCTCATGGTGGTAGAGACAGCCTTACAGACGTGGTTATACAAAGCAACATACTTAGTGTGCTCTAAAGCTGTAAAATATTAATTCAATTAATTACCAGATGCACTACATAAAAGTTGTGTAACAAGCCCAGTTTTCAGAAAGGTAAATAAAGTACAGAGTATCATAATCCCATTCATAACCACAGGAAGGATTACCAATAATTGCTGATACTACACTACAGACAATGAATCTTGCTGAAAATCGTTCAGACTACAAAATAGGCTGACCCTAGAACAGTTTGAAATTTTACCCTCAATATTTAGGGAAACATCGAACAAAGCAGACAAGATGATGCGAGCCAAGAGAAACCACATTTCAGCTGCTGCAGAAGCTAAAGCGCCTTTCTTCTCTCATAAAAAAATTATTAAATGAAGATTAGAGGCATTTCATGCTTAGATGTCGAAACAAACAGAGGATTAGAAGGAAATTAATATTACCACTATAGTCAGGGTGGGTTATTTATGAGTTTTTAGGCTGCAGCTTGGTCATGTACAGGCATATGTTGAAATAGTAAAATATCCTCCAAATAATGGATTTCAACAGAAGCCAAGAAACCAACAACTTTCCCAGGGTTACTTCTTAGTGACAAATGGATTATATTTTTTAAATCATTTACCTCACTTAATCATTTGAAAATCCTTTATACTACAGTTTCAAAGAGGGACCTTTGCTGTTTTATACGTTCCTGAGAACATCAACAATAAGAAACAGTTGTTCAAACTAGTACCCTTTTGTCAAAGTGAAGAAAATCTGCCAATCTTTCAGCAATTATTGTCATTCAAGAATAAATACACATTACCTAGAAATCTTTGATATAGAGTATAATCAAAGGTACGGAAGAAGTAGAAGACACTGTATTTACCTCCCCATCCTTAGTCACAGTAATAGTTCATGATATAACTTAGATGGAAAAAGTTCACATGGCCTTTTAAAAATCCCCTGTAATACAGCTTCAAGCAAGAGCTTTTGCCATTGTGTGTTGACATTCTAACTGCATGACTAAATATTACCATTTATACATTCCACAATTCTCTAATTTCATATTGGAAGTAGCTATGCCATTTTCAGCCTATTAATTAATAAGAATTAATTGATTAAGTGATGTTTTTCATATAACCTTAAATGCATAAATTCAGGTCAACAATCATTTAGAACAGATTTAAATGTCACTTACAACTCCTATATTTAAAGTGAAAGAATAAAGATCTAGTTCTCTTCTCACAATTCACTCAATTTGGAAAATAAACACTGACAATATAAAGAAATGAAACTGACTAATGTATTTCTTTTGGGTTTCATTTGGGATTGTAAACATTGCCAATTTTTTTAGTTCAAACTACCTAAGTTCTTCTCCCTTAAGAAGGCCAGACATTCTTAGTAAAGCCAGAAGTTAACATATTAGAGACAGCAGGTGCAATCCTGATCCACCGAAGTCAGTGGCAAAACTCCCATTTACTTCAATGGGCCAGGATTTCACCAAGCATGTTCTATTGATGTTGTCTTTGTTTTTAAGAAGTATTTATGTTTCAAAACACACTGCACAGAAGTGTCCAACTGATTTGAGGCAGCACAGATCATGTGGCACACCTTAATTTCACACACCTTTAGAGTGTTTCCCCATTCTGATGGGGAAAGAGGGAGCATTCTTATACCTTCCCTCAAGGCACATGTCTGTTGCTGAAAGCCAGGAGTAGAGAAAGAATTTATTGGGATGACTAATGGGGTCAAAAGGGGGGATATAAAGACTTTCAAATTGGGAGGAAAAGCATTAGGGGGAAAGAGACTGCAGCATGTGTGTATGTTAAAAAAAAAAAAAAAAAAAGAGGGCAGCAGGAAAATATAGCATGTCTAAACAAGAAACATAAGCGGGATCCTGCAACCTTATTAAGATTCATGACAGGTATTGCATTCAAGTCTCTGAAGACAGTAGCAGTTCAGGTCAATCAGATCAAATGCAGAGAGGCTGCCAAAACAGCAAAGAGGAATCTCAATAGGATAGTGCACAGGAGTCAGGAAGTCAACAAAATGGCCTCCATTTTCAGTTTTGCTGATTTATAAAGGCAGTTTGCTTTGGAAAAAAATGACATTTTATATTTCTATGGTTACACCAGTATCAAAGCTGAGTAAAAAAAAACAAATAAATATGATGTTAGGCTTGTCAATGCACCTTGTATTACAAGCAACTATTTGGTTAAATACTTTTTTCAACCACTGGCAATTTAATTTGCAAAATGAATGAAAGCCCTGACATATTTTCTCTGATACAGTCAGTTCTGTCTAGAAGAAACCTGCTCAGGGTTTTGCACGGATTATACTGAACAATCATGATATAGCTTTCAAAGCACATAGCAACATTGGCAGGCTACATTTAAATTAGATCAATTAAAGTATGTTAGACACTTGGATTTTAGAAGAGGTCTATTTTCGTAGTACTTCACTGAACAAGGACAAATGGCAATACTGTTTTTGGTTCATACGTTAGGTGAATTATTTGCTTATTGCAAGTTCTCTTCATTGTAACTTCTCAAATACTCCATAACTGATATGTTTAAAGCCTTCTGTGTTGAAGTATTGAAGTCTCCCTCCTCTGCCTGCAAAAGTTTACCACTATTTTACTCTATGTAGAACCTGAACTTGCTAGTGTCTTTCTGTGCATAATCTGGTTGCCCATAAATTCAACCACCTAAAGAAGACTCCAAAATAAACTTTTAAACTGTGCTTTTGCATTTTAAAAGACAGACCTGCAAAATTCTATTTCTCCCTTCTCCCCTCCATACACTAACACATTTGAAAGATATTTTGCTCTTGATAAGCAGGAAAATTCCCTCCCCCCTCCCCAATAAGTGTAGGCAAGCAGAATGTGTGCCTGGGCTGGTAAATATTCTCAACATTCTGCAGGCTGGGGTGAACTGATTTAGGGGAACACAGATTATAACATGGTTTGGCTTGCCAGAGTAAACCAGACTTAACTGAGCTGTAACTAGATTTAAAGGTGCAGGAGGGAGAGAAATGTCCTAGTCTAGATCTCTACCTTGGCCTATCCCCAGTGGCTGGCAAAAATGTGTTACAATCAGTTTCAGTCACAACTGAGTTTAAACCACACTTAATCATGGTTTTAAAGCCCTGTGCAGATATACCTAAAGTATCGCACCTTCTTGTCAACTGTCTGAAATGGACCACTCTCATTACCACTTCAAAAGTTATCTTTCCTCCCTTGGTATCCTGCTGTTAAGTGAATTGTCTCATTAGACTGACCTCACACTTGGTAAGGCAACTCCCATCCTTTCATGTATTTATACCTGCTCCTGTATTTTCCACTTCATGCATCTGATGAAGTGGGTTCTAGCTCACAAAAGCTTATGCCCAAATAAATGTTAGTCTCCAAGGTGCCACAAGGACTCCTCGTTGTTTTTGCTGATACAGACTAACACGCCTACCACTCTGAAACCTCAAGTTTTACAACACTCTTCGCTCTTTCAAATAAACCCCTGTCTAAACTGGAAATGAAAATATATTCTAATGTGATGGAAAACAACAAAGTCTAAACAAGCAGAAATAACAGTAAATTATGAGATGCAGACAGAGTAGCAACTCAAAAGTCAAAAATAAAGTATTGCAGTACAAGAGGATATGTATAAATATATATTTTGGACAGTCTACTTGGAATCGGTCCAGGAACTTAATCTCCAAGTAAAACAATACATTACAATTACAAATAAGCTGTCTCAAAACAACTGTAGAGGAAAGCATGACAAACTACACAAGACAGAGGACTGGCTGTGGAAGCCCCCAGCCATAAGTCAGAAGTTTACCTTTGCTAATAAAGACACGTCAACAGTTGCTGCTGACTTCCTCCCCACTCTAATGTATGAAAATTGCATCCTATGTTCAATACACCACTGTTCAAAGACTGACCTTTGCGGCTTGCTGCGACAACAGAACCTGGAAAACTCTCCAACAACCAGGACTTCAGAACATTCGTTTTCCTTTATTTGAATTATGTCAAATGGGAAAATTGTACAGAGCTACCCAAAATATTTGTTTTTCCCCTAACCGTCACGTAGAAAAATATCTCTGGCAATAAAACAAATATTTTTATAGATTCCACAATTAATGGACACTAACCTTATCCTGAGCATGCATTTCCAATCTAAGTTTGGATCATCATATTAAATACTGTGAGATCCGAAGCCATTGGCTACCAAAAGGAAACTTTGGGTAGCCCACCATTAATTGATGGTATCCCATATCTTTTAATCAAAATTATCTGATCTTCAAATGAGAATTATTCATTTGATTTCTCTGATTAAAAAAATGCTATTACCCAGCATTTTTTAATGAGTGAATTTAGTGCACAGAGAAGTACCGGGGGGGGGGGGGGGGG
>NW_020665065.1:14744071-14798989 GCF_002925995.2 Terrapene triunguis
AGGCTAGGTCTACACTACCCGCCTGAATCCGCGGGTAGAAATCGACCTCTCGGGGATCGATTTATCGCGTCCCGTCAGGACGCGACAATCAATCCCCAAATCAACGCTCTTACTCCACCAGCGAAGGTGGGAGTAAGAGCCGTCGACAGGAAGCCGCGGAGGTCGATTTTGCCGCCGTCCTCACAGCGGGGTAAGTCGGCTACCATACGTCGAATTCAGCTACGCTATTCACGTAGCTGAATTTGCGTATCTTAAATCGACCCCCCCCTGTAGTGAAGACGTAGCCCTAGAGGTTGAAATCTTCCATTGACAGAGTATGGGTAGCCACAATGCACTGTCAGTTAGTCACCATGTCCATCCAGTCCTTGGTAGCTCTGCAGGGACTTCTAACAAGTATGTCAGTTGTGGTGATACTTTGTGAATTCACCACCTGGGCATCAGGCACTGGACTAAGGCCACCAATTCATTTTACACTGAACAGCCATCACTACTTTCAGTAGTTATCAATTAAGCATCAGTAAGCTAGATGGCTCATGTACTATGCCTATGCTTTTACAGTTCATATTGCATCATTAATATTTAACAATACATTTTAATACCGTATTACTAACATAGCAACTTTAATACAAAGATCTCAGAGTGGTTTAAGCACCTCAACCCCCTCATTCCCAGATCGGTGCAGTGCATATTTTGGCAATGTTTCACAAGGGTCTATAATGGGCAACATTTTGCATCCTCAACATCAAGGCTTTACATTTCATTTCTTCTCCACAAACTTTCACATAAAATATCTTCCTATAATCCTGACAGTTTCTTTTGACCACCCATCCAAACAGCAGCAACAAGTATAATCATTAGCTGAGGAAAAACAGCCTAAATTTACACATTTAGCTTTTGTTTTTCCTCTCTCCAGTCTTCTTGCCATACTAGAATTCTTTTTTTTTTTTTAAACTGATTTTATGAACCTATTTATTTAATATTGGGATTTGTTTTAAATCATTCATCTTATGTACCCTGCCTAATAGTAAGCTACTTGAGCAGCTGCAGCAGCAATGAAGCTGCTCCCCGACACCTCAGATGGCAGCAATGGCTAAAGAGTCGTGTGGAAGTGGAGACATTTCTACTAAACGGAATGCAGCAGGACCATTTTCCACAAGCTGAATTTTGATAAATAGAGTGAAGTTACCGTGGTTTGTAAGAAAGCTACATAATGAAATGATTGTGAAGTAATCATTTCAGTATATATTCGGTGTATAAATACTATACTGCTTATTGAAGATCATTCACTTTTTAAGAAGGGACAGTATGCTGGATATCAATTTTCATGAAAGATGTTCCTCTTTAGGATTTTTACACAGTCTGCTACAATTCATAGCTTTGATGGACTCTGAGGAGTTTTACATCAATTCTAGTCAAAGTTCCCTCAGTGATATCACAGTAATAAGATGTAATTTTTCTACAGCTTACTGCAGATTTTATTTACATTACACACAAGATAAACATTTATCAAACATTCTTTGGATTACAGAAACACATTTAATCCCTGAAATACTGTATATCCATTAAAAAAAGCAACACTGATTAAAATAAGTGAAAACCCTACCAAGACAAAGACTCTTTGTTAATTTTATTCTCACACATAGATGAAGACCAAGAACATATAAATCCTGAAATGTAATACTTCTAACTCCCGTTTAATTTCCTTCAATAAGGTTTTGGCACCATGTCACAAACACGTGTACCAAAGCACAATCTAACAGAGCCAAGTTTACACTTAATTTGTTCAGACACAAAAAAAGCATCCTCCCATTTTATATTTTTTGGTCTACAGCTCTGAGCACTCATTACAACTACTTAGCTATCAAGATGTATTGACAGCAATTTGGACAACGGTTGAAACAAAAGACGTAATAAGAGTTCCAGGAAATAAACTCAGAATCAGCAACTGCCCAAAAAGCAGACAACACTGTATACAAATAGGCTACAAATAGTTATTTTATCATATACAGTATAAAGGCCAAATACAGATTAAGTCATAATAAAAAAACCTGCACATTATCTGGTTTTTAACTATTATTTCAAGAGGCACCTTGGTCTACTGAATTTACTATAGGCCTGGAACTCCCCAGTCATATTTGCAGGGCTGTCACTGCTTCGCTGTAGCACCTGGGGCAACATTTTCTGTGCAGTTCCCTTTCTGCCTCCAGTCTATAAAATGAACGTAATACTTACCCACCTGAAAAGTTGTGTTTTAAGGGACAGGACCCAATCTTGCAAGATGCAGAGTGCTCTCCACACACTACTTCTCTTGAAATTGTAGGTGCTTAGCAACTTGCAGAATCAGAGCTTAATGTACATACATGGCTTTGAAAATGCAAAGTGCTTAACTTTAAGTATGAAAATAGTCCCATCCACTGTAATGACAGCACTCACACATGCTTAAAGCGAACAACACACATATGTTTGGAGGATCAGGGCTTCAAAGACTCAACAAACTAACTGTTTATCAAGACAATTCCTGATTTGTCATCAAACTAATCAGATAATCCTTCTAAAAGGAGAAAGTTATAACTGAGGAGTCATGACCAGACAACAACATTAATGAGGTAGGAAGAATGGGGAAAGTGGGGAAAGGCTGTTTCACAGACCTTTTCAGTTTTTCGTGCAGCACTCTGACAACAGTACTAATAGTGCCACCAAAATAAGTGCTTCCAAATTATAGAAAGTAGAGAGAGTGTATGTGTGTGTAAATAAAAATTGGCTAAATAAAACTCCTTAAGTCCCCAGTTCAGCAAGATTTATTTACACATGTACCTAACTTTAAGCACTAGTCCTAGTCATTACAAAGAACCAATGCCTGAAAGTATAGGCCCACCTGGTATAAAATCCGGTCCCTGATAAAGTCAAGGGCAAAACTCTTGTTGACTTTGGTGGAGCCAGAATTTCACCTCAGCTGGGAAGTCAATGATGTGTGCATCCATGGTGGTGTTTGTCTTTGGCCTTGTCTACACTACAGGGAAAAGTCGATCTAAGCTACACAATTTGAGTTATGCGAATAGCGTAATTCAAGTCGATGTAGCTTAGATCTACTTACCATGGGGTCCACACTACGTAATGTCAACGGGAGACGCTCTCCCGTCGACTCCACTTACTTTTCTCGATCCGATGGAGGAGTCGACGAGAGAGTGATCTGTGGTCAATTTAGTGGGTCAAAGACCCACTAAATCGACCACCGATGCATCGGTCACTGCGTGTCAATCTCCCGGTAAGCGTAGACAAGCCCTAAGGTAATGAGTACAAAACAGGTCATCTTGGAAACTTAACATTTTGAATCAGTAAGTTTTCAGATCAAGTCAATCTCTTTCAAAATACTTATTCAAAATAGTATCCCAATTAAAAGTGGAATCAACATTTACTTTAAAATAATCCTCCTCACTTATTTATTGAAGACTTCTGTATTTATGATCTATCTGTTACAACAATCCAGCCATCCCTGTCTGTAGTTTTACTTAGAAGTCTTCTCTCTGGATTCCATGAGAGAGAGATTTCTTCTCTACTAATCTTATATTGACAATTAGATTTAATCAAAAGATATACCCTTGTGAAGTAAATTCGTATGGGTCTTCACCAAATGATTGGCAGGAAGTGGAATATCTGTTGTATCGTATTCTTGAATTTATCGCTAACTGTAGTCTCATGTGCAAAGGAGGAGCTGGTAGTGACCTCTATTTAGGTTGCCTAATAACTTCCATTATAAAAGATTTTTTCAGTCTTTTATTGAGGAAACTGAAACTATGCTGGGAACCTTGGAAATAGGCAGCCTCTCCAGGAGGTTAGGAGAGAACAGAACCAGGCTTCCCTACATCAGGGCACATGGCTCCAGTGGCCCATTCCTCCCCTCCATCTCTAGGGGTGCCAAATGTGGAAGATGTTTCCCACACTTCCTGAAGTGGAGGGGGGAAAAGAGAGGGAAGAGCTGGATCAGGTTCCCCCTTGGCCACACTCTAGACCAGTGGTTCTCAACCTTTCCAAAGTACTGTATCCCTTTCAAGAGGGTGATTTGTCTTGTATACCCCAAGTTTTGCCTCACTTAAAAACTACTTGATTACAAAATCAAACATAAAAATACAAAAAAAAGTGTCACAGCACACTCTTACTGAAAAATTGCTTACTTTCTCATTTTTACCATATAATTATAAAATAAACTGACTGGAATATAAATAGTGTACTTACATTTCAGTGTGATACTTGAGCCTGTTTTTCACTTATGAGCCTTGTCTGACACCAAAGCCCTGCCACCCGGGGGGCTGAAGCATGTAAATTAGCTTTGCGTGGCCCCGGGCAATTGCCCTCCTTGCCACCCTCCTAAACCCATTCCATGACCCCGCTGGGGACTGTAACCCCCAGGTTGAGAAACACTCATCTAGATGAGTTGAGTATCCCATGGAAGACCTCTGAGTACCCCCAGGAGTACATGTACCCCTGGTTGAGAAACACTGCTCTAGACCCAGCACATGGCCCGGAGAGGCCCATTTCCCTCCCCTGGTATAACAGCCTTTTGCTGCAGCCAGTTAACGTAGTTAATCCTGTAGCTCAAGCTATGCTGAAGGCTCACAGTCCAAACCCTACCAGTGATGCATGGGGAAAGGAGTGGTTGTTATAGTTACCCAGAAAATCTGTTTTTAATTTTTTTTCCTTTCTATAAAAGAGAAAGTAGGAAATTACATTTAAAAAAAAAAAACACACCCTACTGTTCTCAACTTTGCAACCTAAATAATTTATTTTTATATGTAATTATATTATTAAAGTAACACTTCTAGAAGACCTATTAACAGTATCTGGACCAAAAAAGGCTTTTGAGTTTCAGTCTAAAAACTGAAATAATTCACCATCTAAATGTAAAGTGTTACTAGTAGATATGAGATCCTAATTGAGGTAGTCCATTACTTTGATTTCTCGGTTTCAGAATAATACTTGCAACTTTGTATTGCAAGATCCAGACATTAGACTGAAAGCTGTTCGTATAATGTACACTATAAAATATACAGTTCTGCACCACGTACATTGCTGGTGCAAAACTAACAGCACATAAGATAGTATCAAAACTTTTGTTTAAAAAACGTTATGTTTTATGTGCATGCTGACAGAAGTATGTTAGCAGATTTTTAAAATTGTTTCCCCATCCTGAGTGAAATGAGCAAAGACAGGATCTATGGCAAAGCAGGGCCCCATGGAGCCTCAATAGGATCAGCCTACTGTTTGGGGGTCTTGTGCTCAATAAGAATGGAGATCTTCATATCTTTCACAGACAAGCTGATCTTAAAAAGGAAGTCACCAGGAGGTCAAAAGCAGGTATGAGTGATCAACAGGGAAAGAGCAAGAAATAAAAAGACAAGCACAAGCAGGTATACAGCTGGCACAGGAAGAACCTTTCTGCCCTGGGGAGCCACGTGAAAACCTTGCTGCTTTCAGACATGGCTCTCTTGCTTGTCATCAGAATTTCACCAAGGTCACCTTCTCAACTAACCCCCTTTCAAACTCACATTTTGCACTAGCACTTGTGATACTGTAATAAAGAAACACCTGGGAGGAAAGTGGTGGAGAAGGATACTGTGACGATCTAGAAGTACTCAAGAAAATGAGCACCAGCCACTGGCAGCGCCCTGCACTGCTGCTGTTTCATGCCCTGCAGTTCTTACCCATGCTTTATGCTGCATGTCACCATCAGAGCAGGAAACCGGGGCTCGATCTCCTCCTGAAGTGACAGAGATCCTAGATCTACCCAGGCCTGGGTAAGCCACACTCCCTCCACGGACCCGTCCCGGGTCCCCCTCCACAGTCCGGTCCAGTGATGTACCCTCTCCGCTCCACTGACCATCCAGGGTCCGGCTCGGCCCCCCACAGAGCCACCCAGATCCCAGGTTCCCCCCCGCCCACGGCAGGGGTACCTCGGCCTCCCCAGACCCCGCGACTGACCCAGCGCCGGGGCCTCCCCGGCACCCCAACCTCCCTTACCCAGCTTGACGACCGAGTCGGCCAGACACCGATCCCACTTCCTGCCCAACTCGCCCTCCGACGCCATCTTGTTCCCTCCCCCCCCCGCAGTAGCAGCGGCGCTCGCGGGTCACTCTCGACTCTCCCCCGCCTCCCCGCTTTGGGGCTGGACAAGCATCGCGAGAGCTGCTACAGGCCGGTCCGCGAATCTCGCGAGAACATGGCGCTTTCTCCGGCCCCCGCTGGGGTTGCCAAGGTTACCGCTGCTAGGCAGGCCCTGGCTCCTAGGTGGGCTTGACCTTCGGACCAGGCCTGGGGTGGAGATGCTGTCCTTGCAGCCCCTCCGCCTTTCCCCAGCTCCCCATCCCATAATAACGAGGAGACTGGTCTCCCCACCCCATCCAGCCCATGGGGCCTGCTCTATTCAGCTACCCCCACCCTCTTGTAGGGTCCAGCCTGTCCCCCTGTAGGGTCAGGTACGTCCCGAAGGACCCCCCACCCTGTTAGAGGGCTCAGCCTTTCTTGCAAGACCCCAGTCTCCTCATAGGGCCCAGTCTGTCCCATAGGACTCCCTTCTCCTGGGAGGACCTGGTACCTCCTGCAGGGCAATCACCCCCATATGGCCTTCCCATCCCATGACACAGACATGCAGGTAAAGGCGGTTGTCTACTCCAGTCCCTCAGATTACATTGTTTGTACATCCTGGTTTGATCAGCGTGGAGTAGATCTTGCATCCCACTCACAGGACCCAAAACAAGAGCTGGGAAGTGGGAGTGTCTGAGGATGGGGTAAAGTCTGGGGGAGAGAATCTGTGATTCCTAAAACTAGGTCAGGCATGGGGACATCATATGACATTGCAGAATTGTTGGGGGTGAGGGGGAAAATGTCACTGGAGCTCTTCACTGACACATAGGGTTGCCAACTTTCTGATTGCAGAAAATCGAACACCCCTGCCCTGCCCCTTCTCCAAGGGCCAATCCCCGCTCACTCCATCCCCCCTCCCTCTGTCGCTCGCTCTCCCCCACCCTCACTCACTCGCTCATTTTCACTGGGCTGGAGCAGGGGGTTGAGGTGCAGGAGGGGATGAGGGCTCCAGCTGGGGGTGTGGACTCCAGGGTGGGGCCAGAAATGAGGGGGCTCTAGGCTGGAGCAGGAGGTTTAAGGGGTGCAGGCTCTGGGCAGCGCTTACCCCAGGCAGCTCCTGGAAGCGGCCAGCATGTCCCTGTTGCCCCTAGGCAGAGGCACGGCCAGGTGGCTCTGCACGCTGCCCCCGTCCACAGGCGCTTCCCCCACAGCTCCCATTGGCTGTGGTTCCTGGCCAATAAAAGCTGTGGAGCCAGCGCTTGGGCCAGAGGCAGCACACGGAGCCTCCCTGGCTGTCCTTCTACCTAGGGGCTGCAGGGACATGCTGGCCGCTTCCGAGAGCTGCGCGGAGCCAGGGCAGGAGGGAGCCTGTTTTAGCCCTGGGACCCCGCCGACCAGACTTTTAATGGGCCAGTCAGCGGTGCTGATCGGAGCCACCTTTTCGACGAGGTGTTCCGGTCAAAAACTGGACGCCTGGCAACCGTATTGAACACAGCAGTCTGCCCCCATGGATCAAATTGCAGGATCTGGGGCATAAGCACAAAAGAAACTCATGCATAGTTGTTCCTATAGCAAGTTTTTAATGTAAACAGGGATTTTTTGTCCAGAGAATTATCCTAGACAAGCCTTACTATAGTTTATAGTAAAAATTTCAGGTGATAAAATCCCTTGTTCACACTCATTAAGGAAACTCTTAGCAGCAACTGTGTTTGTGACAACTTCAAGTCCTTCCACAGTCTACTGTAGCAGAGAGACAGGACTTTTGACTAATGACTGGTGATGTCACAGGGTGACTGGCCCCTTTAAGAAATAATGGGCCCAGCCAATCTGTGACTCACTTTCAGCTCTCCTCCCTAGGTGGGAAAAGTTACTAGGGTTAAATCAATAATAATCAGTAATAAAAGAAAAGCCTCCAGAGAGCCAAGGGAGGAGAGAAGGAGACAGTTTGTAGGGGAGAATACCTGCTTGATGCTGTGTTGTTCTTCCCACTCCCCATGATGGCTGTGGGCCCCCTGAATCAAGTGAAAGGGGGGCTCTGTGAAGCAGGGCTAGAACCTAGCTACTGTTGGGCTGGGGGAAGTTGGTGTTAATCACAGAGCAGAGGGCTGTGGGTTTGCTGAACCCAGGAGAAGGGTTTGGGACTGAGGAGCCAAACAATGTAATCTGAAAAGATTTAGATCCTGATCCACAAAGATACTTAGGTGTGTAAATCTTGGGTTCAGGTACTTAAGTGATAGTTTTAGGCTCCACTGTGATCCACAAAACTCCTACTGAAACCTGTAGGCACCTAAACTCATTTGGCACTTAAGTTTTCAGGGTAAAAGTTTGCTTGGCACGTAAGGGTATGTCTACACTACAACCGCTACAGCAGCACGGCTGCAGCTACACCCCACTAGTGCACTGTAGACAGCTGCTACAGTGACAGAAAGGGTTTTTCCATTGCTGTAGTAAATCCACTCTTTTGAGAGATGGCAGCTAGGTTGATGGAAAAATTCTTCCATTGACCTAGTGGTCAGGTGTGAATTTTTCACGCCACTGAGTCGTGTAGCTAGGTCAACCTAAATTTTAGGTATAGATCAGTCTTTAATTTCTGCTTCTGAGTATGCACACTGCTGCCTCTGTCCAGGTGTCTGGACACCTATAACCTGCCTAAGCCCCAGATCATTTTGTGAACTGGGGGAATATAGGCATTTGTCCGTCATGTACAGAGCCTGATCTGGTATTTGGTCCACTCTAGATAAATACTTAAATATTCATTGGACCAGAGAGAGAAAGGGAGAATGACTGAAGTCCAGTGGTTAGGGCCCCCCTGAGAAGTGGGAGTCCCAGGGTCTAGTCCCCCTGGTCCAATCACTTTTTCATTATTTATCCACAGTAGAACAGTTTCAACAGGAGCAACTGAGGGAGCCCGCATCAGATTATCCCATACCTCAGTGGTTAGAGTACTCTCCTGAAAGATGGAAAACCACTGTTGAAATCCTTCCTCCACCTCTGACAAGGAGGAAGGAATTGAACCTGGGTCTCCTACATCCCAGGTGAGTACTCTACTATCATGCACCCATAGGATTGGTGCTATGCCCCCAGCTTTGGAACAGTCTCTTGGACGACCCCCTTCAATGTGCCAGAGCCCTCAAGGGTTCTCCCCATTCCTTCAGGGTAGACCACGTGACCTCACTGCCTCCTAAGACTGTATCTCTGGGGTTTCAGTACTCCTGCTTCATACTATGAGCTCTGTTCAGCAAATCCAAATAAGATAGACTCCTGGTAGAGACTTGTAAGCAGTGTAAAAGGCACCCCAGAATAGAGAATTAAGGGGACACAGCTGTTCAACAGTCCAGATTGTACCCTGGGGAATGTCACAGCACCTGCCTGACTCCATGAGACAGGTTCCCATTCATGGATCTCTAGCACAGCTAGTATCAGAGGGGTAGCCGTGTTAGTCTGGATCTGTAAAAAGCGACAAAGAGTCCTGTGGCACCTTATAGACTAACAGAAGTATTGGAGCATAAGTTTTCGTGGGTGAATACCCACTTCATCAGACGCCTGATGAAGCGGGTATTCACCCACGAAAGCTTATGCTCCAATACTTCTGTTAGTCTATAAGGTGCCACAGGACTCTTTGTAGCATAGCTAGGAGCCTCCGTGGAGCCCAGACTTAGGTGCTTATCTGGGTGGTGTTATCACACAGCCCTCTCATCAGCATATCCCATTGGCTAGCTTAGGAGGCTCCCCGCCTAGCATGCTGACTTTTGTGGACTGCATTGGAAGACACCTGTCTTTCCCCATTCATTGTATAGTGAGCCTAGCTGCCTAACTCAAGCTCTGTGGATCACAGTGTTCTTCCTGTGATTTTCTAGGCACCGTAAAGTTAGGTGCCATGAGACTGGGCATTGCAACACTAAAGTCATTTAGTGGATCCAGGCCTTATAAGATCCCACATAGGAGGGTTTGACTTTAATTATTCTGGTCTGTGGGTGAGTTATCGCAAAAATTACAAGGTTGCTGAGGGTGGAGCACCTGCAGGACCATGCTGTACTTAAAGGGGATGTCCTCTAGGACAACATTCTGCTACGGGCTCATTTTTCTGGGTCATCAAATCCAGTTTTTATTCATCAGATTTTTTATTTCTGAACTGGATCCAGGAAGATGGACCTTCTAGAAATTAAATCAGATAAATAAAACAAAAGAACCAGGCCATGACTAGAACACAAAAATATCCCTGCTGGGTTTGCCAAAATTTTCCAGAGGTTTCTATTATTGTTTTTGAAATTGTCCTTGTGCCATAAAAGTTTTTGATCTAAAACAAGAATGGAAGATTTCGCTATATTTAGTTTATTCAACAACCTCCCTCCCAGAAATTGCTTAACCATCCCTGTTAGCAGTGATGTTTATCTCATAAATATTATAAGCATATTTTTTGCCTTTGAAATGCATTAGATTGCCCCAAATAGCAGTCAGTTTAACAAACTTTTCCTGGAGGAGGGTATCCCAGTCCCCCTATAAGGGAATATTTTCTTCCCTTGCTGCAAATTTACTCAAATCAAACAACATTGCCTTATCCTTAGTATCCAAAATAGAGGTGCGTACCAAGTTACTTGTGAAAATACCAGTCGAATCTGGCAGTTCTTTCCCTATTCAAATAAAGAAGTGTTTTCTAAAACCACAGATCCAGTGGTACATCCCAGTGTGCCAACTCCACCCTCCATTTCTGAGCACCATCAGCTATGGAAAGCATCACGAGAAGATTCTTGGCGCCTCCTTTTTTTCCCCCCAAATCAAATTCCAGAAATCAATATTTTAAAATAACCATGAAATGCAATCTTCTTCTTGGCAAAAACAAGTGCTTGACACAGGCCAATGTGCAGTCTCACTTCACACTTACTCATTTTCAGATGTTGTAGGCTCATTGTAAAGCTCTCTTTCTTTGGGGGTGGAGGAACAGGCGTTGAGCATTTGGATTCAGAGTGAGGTGCGCTTTATTAAGGGTCAGATTGCTGTATAATGGGCCTCAATGTATATGACAGCCTTGTATCAGAAACTTGATGTACAAAACTCTTTTTTAGGACATGGTTCTAAATTGTTCAGTGTAATTCTTTCAAACATCTAGCTTCCCTTTGAGAATTCCGTCTGCTTCTTTTGAATACTGGAGTTGCTGAGTGATCAGAGAGGGCACTGGAAAACATTATCCATTAACAATCTAGAATCCATTCCAGCTCCTGGGAGAAATTAATGTAGATGGGAATATGTCCAAAGGCAGACTTTTCTTTCCATTGCCACAGTTACTTGGCAATTAGATCTTTTCAATGCAATATTGACTGTTTATTATCATATGAATTCAGGGTGATGTTTAGAATACACTGTTTGAAAAACCTCTTTTTGCATTTCACAGTCTAATATGCACTGTGTCCTTTTTCCCACCCTTTAGCTTGTTTTGTGAGCAGATTACAGGATATATCTATAAAAGAACAGAGGAGGTTTGAGGGCAGGCAAAAGTCAGAAAGCCTTTCAAAATCCATGTTTGCCTTTGAGTTAGCACTTACCCCCCAGAGGGCCAAATTCTGGCAGACTCAGGTATCAATTCAGAAATGTACTTAAGCATGTGCTTAACTTTAATCATGTGTTAAATCAATGGGCCTACTCCTATGCTTAAAGTTAGGCATGTGTTTAAGTACCTTCTGATTAGGTCCCTCAGTGCAGTGGTTTTCAACCAGGGGTCCAGGGACCCCTAGGGGGCCTTGAGCAGGTTTCAGGGGGGCCTCCAAGCAGGGCCAGCATTAGACTCATTAAGGCCCAGGGCAGAAAGCCAAACCCCACCGCATGGGGTTAAAGCCCAGGTCCCTGAGCCCCGTCTCCCGGGGCTGAAGCCTGAGCAATGTAACTTCATGGGGGCCCCTGTGGCATGGGGCCCAGGCAATTGCCCTGCTTGCTACCCCCTATCGCAGGCCCTGGCTTTTATATGGAGAAAACCAGTGACTGTGGCACAGATGGGCCATGAAGTTTTTACAGCATGTTGGGGGGGCCTCAGAAAGAAAAAAGTTGAGAACCTCTGCCTCAGTGCATAAGTGCCCACCCGACAGCCCAATGCCAATGGGTACGATGTATCTATGGTGATTCTTTAATAAGTAGAGCCCTGTGCGGATACAAAATTTGTATCTGCATTCGATCCACGATCAACAAAAATGATCCACGGATATTCATATCTGCGGATTTGCAGGGCTCTATAAATAAGGCCATTCTGCTCACCCTCTGTGACAAGAGTCATGCACAGTTGATATTGGGCAGGTCCAGTTTTGGGGACTTGGCCGCCCATACATTTACCTGCATATGTCTTTTATCTCAGTAATGGCCTCTTATGCACAGCTCCCCCTCCCATTATTCCTCTAAGGGACGGGATGGGGAGTTATTCAAAGGACTGTTCTCAGCCAAAATATAGGTACTGTTTTATCAGCTCTTACTTGGGGGATTGTTACACCAGCATTTCCCTCACACTAGCCAGAATTTAGGATACATTCTCCCTCCTCTTAAAATACAGGTCTATCTTTGTTTTAAACTATTTACACTGTCTCCTACTTTTGCTGCATTGGTAGTTTATTCCAATACTTTCTGGTTAATAAATTCCAAGCAAATTTCCTTAATATCTGACTCTTCAATAGGATGAGTGTATGGCCCCTTATTTTTGTATTTGGCACTGTTTCAGAGTCCTGTAGCATCCCTCCTGTCTATTCCCTTTAGCATTGTATTGATCATTACCTACTCTGCTACAGATTTAATTTCTCTGATATTTCATGAATCCCTTCCCATGCACAGATTATTTTTTCCAAGAGCAGGAGTAATCTGCATAGGACAGGAGTGTAGGAGGCATCTGCTTTACATGGTTCACACAGCCTCAGCACTAGACCCCATCCCACTGGGTCTCCATTCACAAAAAAAGAATCTCTGCATGAGTTTAGGGAGAATCAGCTTGGGGCAGAACAATTCTATTCCACACTCCCCACCCTGGTTGAGATTTTTCACAAATGCTTCATGTGCAGCCAGAAGCCAGAAGATCACTAAGTATTAGCAAATACAGGTGCCTATTTTCAGCTTTTTTAACAAACTCATACCAATAAAACAAGAACCACCACCACCTAACCTGACCAGAGCTTTTTCCCCAAAATGGGAGAAGTGCCAGAGACTCCATGAAATCCACTAAGGACTTTGCTATTAATTTTACATGGAAGTTTCTCAGATATTACAGTGATTGGCAACAGTATAAAACTCTAAGGTAGCTAGGTAATAGAGAATGCAGCCTTGTAAAATCCTGTCTCTTACTCTCCAACAGTAATTTTTTTTGGGGGGGGGAGTAAAATATTATCCATTTTTTGTCATTATCTTCATGGTAATGGGCAAGTAGATTTTGTGCCTGGGGAAATACATTTTTCACAACAATTTTGCCAGGCTGATGCAATGTAATCTTCAGCAATATGCTGTATTAATAGTTACAGTTCTCAGGTAAGGCTGAATGAAGTGGAACTTTGGAAAAATGGAACAACTTCTATAACAGCTGGTTCCTCATTCTGTTGTAAGTTGCTTGCGCAATGATTGTGAAGTTTGCCCCCAAACACTCAGTTGGAAATTGCATTCATGTGGAAAGACTGATTTGAGTGTTTGCAAACTCATAAGTTCAAAGATCCTCCCCCCTACCCCCCCTCCCGGGTATCCAAGCACCAATATGATGTTCTGACTTTATTTGAGCTGTATTGTGCTGTGATAGCTTTTGTGGTTTGTTTTGTAGTAAAAAGAAGACCATACTGATAGAGCTTTCCTAACAAGACTGCAAATGGACACAAATTTTTCAGTTCTAAAAATTAATCTTTTCCATTGCTCCACATCAGTGGCTAATTCCATACACATTCTGACCAGTGAACCATGACTCCGGTGTTAAAAAAGAATCCAGGCCCCTGTGATTCTGTTGACTACTATACTGGTAAGTTCCAAAGAAAGTACAACGTGTCAAGGAAAAAGCAAGGGAATGGAAAGTTTTGTTTCTCTCTGGTGCATTTAATCAGCCTCTCCTTGATTCTTTTTTAATGACAAGGTACACTCAGTGAGCAAGTCTGAGAGAAGTTCTTCTGAGAACTAACCTCACTTTGGCTAAGGCTGTTTCTGAAATGCCTGACCTCTTAAGCAAGCGAGTGATTTGTAAGTACAGGCTAAGTAGGCAGCCATCTAGGACAATACTTCTACAAAGAGCCATTAGTCCCAAAATGCACTTCTCTGGCTGCAGTTTCTAATTGTGTGGCAGCCCCCCACTGAAGGGGTATCCCTATTTCTCCTTAGACATGAGAGGGAGATCACAGGTGTGCCCCAGAATCTTTTACCTATCTGCTCTGACACTTCACATGAAGTACCACTGCAGGGTATCTTCTAGGGCAGAGGTGGGCAAACTACGGCCCGCAGGACCGTCCTGCCTGGTCCCTGAGCTCCTGGCCGGGGAGGCTAGCCCCCGGCCCCTCCCCTGCTGTTCCCCCTCCCCTGCAGCCATGCCGCCGCGCAGGCAGCGCTCTGGGCAGCGGGGCCACGCACTCATGCAGGGCAGCGTGGCAGCGTGTTTGGCTCCAGCCGGGAGGAGACATGCTGCTCTGAGTGGCATGGTAAGGGGGCCAGGAGGTTGGATATGGGGCAGGGGGTCCCAGGGGGCAGTCAGGGGACAGGAAGCAGGGGGAAGTTGGATGGGGCAGAGGTTCGGGGGGGGGGACAGGGAGGGTTGGATAGGGGGTGGGGTCCCAGGGGGCAGTTGGGGCGGGGGTCCTGGGGGTATGTGTGGTCCGGGGACAAGGAGTGTGGGGGGGGTTGGATGGTGGGAGGATCTGAGGGGGGCAGTCAGGGGGCGGAAAGTGGGAGGGGTCAGATGGGGGTGGGGGCCAGGCTGTTTGGGGGGCACAGCCTTCCCTACCCAGCCCTCCATACAGTTTCACACCCTGATGTGGCCTTCGGGCCAAAAAGTTTCCCCACCCCTGTTCTAGGGCACATTTGCAAAGGATTCCAAGCAAAAAGGTGCTTCTAATATGTGACTGAGCACTGCTGGGGTGAAATAAAGCAACTGTTTGACAGTGCCCAGGAACGCTACATAATGCAAAAAGGAAGATCGGCCGTGTGGTTAAGGCACTGGACTGGATCTCAGGCTTCTATTCCTCCATCTCAGATTCTCCCTGTGCAACATTAGGAAAGTCACTGAGCCTGTTTATCTATAAAATGGGGATAGTGATACTTATTTTATTTCCACTCATTCCTTGTCTTATCCATTTAGATTGTAAGTTCTTCAGGGTAGAGACTCTCTCTTATGTGTTTGTACAGAGGAGCTCTGATATCAACTGGGCCTCTAGGTACTACTGTCATAAATAAAAATCATCATGTTTATTACCTTCTCTTACTTTAACCACATTTAACATGTTTATTAATGACCTGGAGGAAAACAAAAAATCATCACAGATCAAGTTTGCAGATGTCACATCATTTTAATGAAGAGGACAGGTTACTAATTCAGAGTGATCTGGATCAATTGGTAAACTGGGCGCAAGCAAACAATATGTATTTTAATGTATTTTATTATGGCTAAACGTAAATGTACACACCTAGGAACAAAGAATGTAGGCCATACTTACAGGCTGGGGGATTCTATCCTGGGAACCAGTGACTCTGAAAAAGATTTTGGGGTCATGGTGGATAATCAGCTGAGCTTGAGCTCCCACTGTGACGCTGTGGCCAAAAGAGCTAATGCAATCCTGGAATGCATAAATGGGGGAAATCAGAAATAGGAGTAGTAAGGTTATTTTACCTCTAGATTTGGCATTGGTGTGACTGCTGCTGGAATACTGTGTCTATCTGTGGGGTTGAGCGTGGAATTCAAAACCATTGGGTAGCTTTGTAGGTATCTTTGAAACACCATTTTTGCTCTTTATATTTCCAAGAAGCACTCAGGTTCTCAGCCTCAAGCCAGCCAGTGTCACTGCTTTACAAATTCTGAGCAATCAAAACCACAGAACTGTCCCTTTACCATGGCTAGAAATGGAGACTCTTTCAGCGGCAAATTGAATTTCAGAATACAGTGGGTTTATGAGAAGTCCTCATGAAAGCTCATATGCTGTTAAATGGCCACAAGCTTAAAACAAATAAATAGCTGATGTAGGGAGTTGAACCTCAAAAAACCTAGATTTTTTTCTTTCCATAGGAAGAAAAATGAAAATTCAATTAACTCAAAAACGTTTTCTGTAGGACCTCTGTCACAAAGCCAATAAACTCTTCCATGCAGCTTCCCTGACCCATGCTAAGCACTGGAATAAAGACCACCGAAAGCATTTCACCATGCATTCCATACATGCAGGAGGATGAAATTAAAGGCATATCATGTCAGACCACAAATGCTTTACAAAGCACTGGCTTAACGTGAAAAGCACTTCATAATGCTAATAAAAAAGTATTTATCCTTTTGCTTCCTTAAATACAGTCAAGTTTACAGGGAAAGCACATGGATTTTATAGTCACTGGTTGCAAGATCAAAAGCCCTGTTATTAATTGCACATGAATCTGACCTTGTAGAACTGTTAAGCTGTCAACTGACTTCATTGTTTGTCTCCTTTGTTTATATTCCTTTAATTTTTAAGACACTCAGTGCCTGACCCTAAGCCCCTCGGAGCGCATTCAGTTTCTCTTGTGGTGGATGATCCTATATCATCATGTGAGGGAAATACATGTACTATACTAAATCTTGATCCAATGGAACTGAGCAAGGTGCTGTCTCTGGAGGTGGTGAAGCAGCTAATCCACCATTGTTTTCCTCTCTCTTCAGTCCAGTGCCACCAGCAGCCCCCTCCGCCCCAAGATTTCTGCTGCAACAGAACCTGGTGGCAAAAGCCAGATCGTGAATGTCTTGTTTTTCTTGTGGTTGTAATCAATGCACAGCTGTGTTGAGACATCCATATGCCACAGGACTATAATTAATCTTTAGCATCAACATCTTACCTGTTGATGTTTAAATAAAATAAATAATAAATAATAATATCTTACATTCATATAGCACTTTTTCCATTCACTGATCTCAAAATACCTTATAGATGTGAGTAGCATCTCCGCTTTGCAGATGCAGGAACTGAATTACAGAGAGGTTGAGTTGGTTGCCCAAGCTCACACAGCAAGTAAGTAGCAGGGCTGGAAACAGAATCCATCTCTCTGGGCTCTGAGCCTCTTCCCTCTAGCTGAAGTCTTGCTGGTCAACTTGTCTCCCCTTGTAGACTCTGGCAGCTCTAAAGGTCTGATTCTCTGTTGCTGTACACCCAGTGCAGGCATTTACACCAGTGCAAAGGGGGTGTCAGATGTTACCATTCCAATGTAGTAATACTTTGCACTGGTGTACATGACCACACAAAGTACACAGCAACAGACATCTGGTTCCTACCCATAACTCACTTTTCACTCTCACAAATCCCTGCTGCTAATAACATTTATCCATCTTGCCCTCTGTCCTCCTCATTTCCTCATCCTGCCTTATAGGTCCCAGAGAGATGGCTTCCTTAGCTGCCTGTTGAGGTGCATCCTTTGCATGCGACCATAGCCTGAAGTCTCTTCTCTTGGGTAATGTTTAATCCTTGCTTCCTTCCTGTTCTCCCCTTCGCTTTCTTCAGTTTTCACTCTTTTTAGTACAGCACCATGTCAGTGTCAGGAATTTCCTTGAACAGAGACTCAGAGGACTTCACATTTCCTTTATGCTTTACTCCAGCTGTCACTTTTACATTAGTGTGCTACACAACAGAACTGGGTAAACTCATCTCAATCTTTGTTGTCAACAACACCACAGGATTCCCAACTGAATTTGTTTCTGTTAGTTAAGAGAAAACCAGCCACTGGTAAAGGTGATACTAATTACTGCCTCACACACGTATGTTGCCTTTCATCTCCATACTTTCAAAACCAATACACAAATTATATATTGATTATTATTATTACTACCAGGGAAACAAACATGCATGGCACTTTTCAGACAAATCAAAAATAATACAGAGACAAATGTAACAAGATCACTTCACCCAGTCCTGAAATGTATACACCTCTGAGGAGGAACACAACAACTGTTTAACAGTGCAAAGGAATTACTTTGCAACAATGTAGGATAGAGGAAAAAATCCTGTAACTGCAAAAGAAATTTAGGGAAGGACTGTATAACTACCCAACTATGAATTGCCCCAAGATGTTAGGGTTAACTAGCATCACATACACTCTGCAAATAAGTACTATGAAATCTTTAATGGCTCCAAGTGAAAAGTGCTCCCCCCCCCTTTTCTTAGGTCTCATAACAAAGATGGCACCTCCAGTAACACACTACCCCTTACATCAGGGGTGGGAAAACTATGGGCCCATCTGACCTTTTAATCCGGCCCTTGAGCTCCTGCCAGGGAGTGGGGGGCTTGCCCCACTCCACACGTGCCATGGCTCTGTGCGGCTCCTGGAAGCAGTGGCATGTCCCCCCTCCAGCTCCTACACATAGGGGCAGCCAGGGGGCTCTGCAGCTTCCATTGGCCAGGAACCGCGGCCAATGGGAGCTGCAGGGGCGGTGCCTGCATACGGGGCAGTGCACAGAGCTGCCTGGCCGCGCCTCCACGTAGGAGCCAGAGGGGGGACATGCCGCTGCTTCCGGGAGCTGCTTGAGATAAGCACTGCCTGGAGCCTGCACCCCTGACCTCCTCCCGTGCCCCAATTCTCTACCTCAGCCCTGATCCCCCTCCTGCCCTCCAAACCCCTTGGTCCCAGCCCACAGCACCCTCCCGCACCCTGAACTCATTTCTGGCCCCACCCCAGAGCCCGCACCTCCAGCCAGAGCCCTCACCGCCTCCCACACCCCAACTCCCAATTTCATGAGCATTCATGACCCATCATACAGTTTCCATACCGATATGTGGCCCTCAGGCCAAAAAGTTTGCCCACCCCTGACTTACCTTGATGCAATATGAACTCGTGAAATCACTAACACCACCTCCTCCAATGCTTACCCTTTTTGGAGGTCTCCCATTCACAAACTGATCCAGCCAAGCTTTATTTAACTGATAGGATCTCAGCAAATCACAGCAGAAGGTGGGATGCCTGCAACTATAGTTACATGCACAAAACTCTCTCCTTATTAAGATATCACCCACATTGCAAATTACCAGAAAGACTCTGGTCCCACATCTTAATAAACAAACAAAAAAAGTTCCTTTAAGCATGTCCTGCCATAAACAAGCCGAGCAAGCAGCTGGTCCTCATTTGAAGAGATGTTCCATCAATCTGAGCAAGAATTTGCAGATCATCCTAATGCAAATATTTCTGGGAAAACAGAAAGCAGCTGTTTATTCTTCTTGATACCTACTAGCAGGAAAATAAAGTCCAGGATGCTTGTATTTCTGCCACAAAGAAAAACGTCCTCTTGGCCTCAAAGTTCATTTGGACTTTGGAAATTGTTTAAAATAAACCAGGCTGCAATTTCCCTCTCCTGCTGTATGTTCCTTCGCTGAACAGCAAGGTGCAATTACAGCCTATAAACAAGGAGGCTGGGCCTGAGCCCAGCTAATATACAGCCTGATAATCCTGGCCTACCTATGGTGTTTGGAGGCAAAAGTCATAGGTTCAGTCATCGCCTGGTGTAAATGGACATACTACTACTGTCCTCAATGAAGCTATACTTATTTACACCAGCTGAGGATCTGGTCCATGGAACACTGAGCTAGTAAAATGGTATTAGGTCCATAACCCGCCTACAAGATAGTGCAAGATTGTTCCCTACTGTACATGTGATAATGTTTTGCCCAGTCTAGTTTTAAATGCCCCAAGTGATACCCCTTCCAGCATTTTTCCAATGCTACAGCCTAATAACTCTCCACTTTCCAGGGGCCCCCTGTCACTAAGCTAAAAGGAACATTATTTTCAAAATAGCAGCACAGAAATACATGGGGTGAGGGGAAGACCAGAAGGGCACAAGTTGACTTAGAAAAAAGGTAGTATCAGATTGTCAGACAAATTCAAAATGTGCACAACTGCATATCTAATTTTCATGTGCAGTGGGAGCTATGATATGAGCAATTTGGGTAAGTTTTCATGAAAAGTCACCTACTTATCACATTGTAGGTATTGTTATCCAGTTCACCTAGTAGCTGTGGTAAGTGTGCACTAAAACTTGTCTGAAAACCTATCCATTTTCAAACCTGAAATTTGCAGCTGCTTAGTTTGTGCTATGTTACATTAAATACAAACGAACAATGGCAGAGCTCTTTCCCTTTGGAAAAATACTGTAACATATCTGATATATTTAATGACATTTAGGTTCAAGCAATGGACAATGGTGTTAACCTAGTAGAGTCAAATCAGAGCTGTTCCCTTGTCATCTCCAGCCAGACGGGTATATAGGCATGATATTACGTCCATGGAAAATTTGAAGCAATTCCCCAAAGAATGCAGAGTTTCTGTTACAATTTTAATGCAAGTGTTACACTCACACAACATATCAGAGAATTTCATACCAGCTCCAATGACATTACATCAGACGAGGAAGCATTTTGTGACTCCTTGTCAGCATTTCCAGTTTCCACAGCAAGCACCTCCAAGCTGAGAAAAGTAAATGGAGCGACAAAAGGGTTTTTGGTTTATGTTAGGGCCAAGTCTGCAATTCGGATGCCAAAAAGCACTAACAGAGGGTCCTCAGGAACCTGGCACTCCAACTCTTGTGAAACACAGGCCAAACACTTGTTCCAAAAAAGCTATAAGCAAAGTGTTGCCATGCAATGAGCCAGATTCTCCCTTGGTGTTACTCTCCTGACTTCAGTGGAGTTATATTTGCTGTACAGTTGAACTGGGGTTTGAGTTGCAGAAGTGCTGAGCATTCACAGCTACAACTGAAGTCAATGAAAGCTGTGCTTTGAACATAAAAACTTCTTTAGAATACTCAGTATTCTGAAAAATCAGGACTTAAGCACCTCAAACTGGGCACCTAAAAATAGTAGACACTTCTGACCTTAATATCTCCGTCTCAGTTCTTCATCTGTAAAATGGAAATAACACCACTCCTTCGCTTCACACAGGTGTTGTGGAAGTAAATTCATTAATATTTGTGAAGTGCTCAGATATCTGGGGATAAGCCCCACAGAAATGCCCATGTGGAAATTAACATTTCTGTTTTCAGAGCAAGTTTTGAATAGCGTTAACTAAATAAAGCCTGGGGCCACACATTAAACAATAAGGCTAAAACAAAATATTGAATATCTGCTTACTCAATGACCACCGTCCCTCCCACGCACTGACTGAGCCAGAGGTCCTGTGGAAAAACACTATGTAATAATATAATTAAAGATGGTATCATAATGCATATGCCCAAAGGGACTAAATCCCAGTTGCATGAGCAACCTTTATGCTCACATTTGCTAAGTTTTGAGGGCTTGACTTTGCAACATTGTTTTAACATTTTTTTCCAGCTTATATCTACACCTCCCTCCTACTGTTGTGAAAAGCCTTCCAAACCTGCCCCCCAAGTTTAAACACATGCAGTGACGCCTGTCTGAGCCTGCAGACAGCCTGAAACAGCAGCTGCCAGAGAGGTGAGTGGCCGCCTGTTTATCTCAAAGGAACAAGATTAACGCTGAAGCCCAAGGAGTAACAGTCACACAGTGAAACTCCCCCCACCTTCCGGCCAGCCCAGCTCTGCCAACACACCCCTTTGCCTTTGGGTTGGGTCTCTTACTTCCCCATTGGCCTCTCCTCCCCCTGCCCTGATTGGTCACTCCCTTTGCACTCTCCTCCCTTCGGGCTCCCCCACTCTCCCTGCAGTTGGTTCCTCCCTCCTGCCCCCTGTCTCCTCCACGTTTGTTCCCCTCGCCCCATCTCACCCCCCCCGGGACGTTCTTTCGCCCCGCCATCCCTCGGGTTTGCCTCTCCCTTCCCCCTCATTCTGTCTTGGTTGAGCTCTTCTCTCCCCCCAGGGGAGAGAATGGTCTCTCCCGCTCCTAGCTCCTCCCTTCCCCCCGCAGGACGCGTGCTGCGCTCCATACTTGGCGATACCTAGCGAACCGCGTTCTGATTGGTTCGGAGGCGGCGATGGGCGGGGCCGAGCGGTAGTGACCCGGATGTGCACTCCTAGGCAACGGGCACGGCGGAAGTGGCAGGGCCGCGGCCTGGCTCAGAGAGAAACCGGACGGGACCGGGAGCCGCCGCTGTTGCTAGAGCCCAGCCCAGCGGAGCCATCATGGTAAGAGGGGCTCGGAGCTGAGGGCCGCCGGAGCGGGGCCGTGCCCCCACGCTTACCCTGGGACCCAGCTCCCCGGGCTCCCTTCTCCCGGGGATTCGGTGGCTGGCGCCCCTCGCTCGGTTCTGTCTCCCGGCCCCCGGGGGCACGTCCCTCCCCTGGTTGTCGCATGGTCCCTTGCTGCCCGGCCCCCTCGCGCTACTCACATCCTTCCCCGTGCAGCCCGGGCTCCTTCCTTCTCCCCGGCGGCCTGGGCCCGTTGTGCTTCCCGCTCCCGGGCGGAGCGGGCATGGGTTCCCTGGGCTCTGAGCAAGTTCTTGGCAGGAGGAGCTGCGGGGTGGGAAGTGAGGGCGGATTTCGTGGCTGGAGCGTAGCGTGGGAAGGGTTGTGACAGGGTTGGACGGTGACTTGGGGAGGGTCTGGGAACAGGTGGCTCCAGGGCCTGCATGATGTGGAGGGAGGTAGGATGGATCCAAGGGGAGGAGGGGGAAGCAGGGAGGTAAGCTTTCAGGGCTGGAGAGTGGTTAGGGGAGGGGTGTTCTGCTAGTGTGATTTGGTGGTCGGGGAAAGATGTGTTAGCAGGTGCCTTGAGGGCTTTCTGGTGTTGCAAGGGGAGAGGCTTGGAGGAGGAAGGAAAGGCTCCATGAGCTGAATGGTGCGTGGCAGATGATGGGCTGGGGACTGTGCACTCATGGTGGTGTGTGGTGTCTGACATAGGGAGTGATTCTCCTCTGTAAACCTTGACCTGAACTTCAGGAAGTTAGAAGGGTGATTTCCCATACAATGGTGAGAATGAGAGTCTTGTTGATGTTTGTAACAGACGAATGAGCTACTGGAGCTCTTTACAGCTGTTGTGGACTACTGCAAAGCTTAATTTCTGAATGCAAAGATTTGAGGAGTCAACAGGGCATGTGTTTTCTTAAAATATTTACTTAGCTTGTTTTACAACTCATTGTCCATTTCTGTTATCACATTCTCAAATGAATGTATACTGTTTAGTCTTTTACAGCTTTTCAGGACTGGTACTCTAATCCTGTGTTTTAAATGGAAGTGTGATTTGTGTCTTTTTACTGAAAAACAAATGTAACTATGCAGCTGTAACTTTTAAAATTAGCTATTGTGATTATATAGTAGCAACCATTAATAAAGGTGGCTGGCTAAATCGTTACTGCTACTTACTTATAAAACTTGAATTGTCATTTTAAGGCTTGGGCTTCTCAGCAAAACATGCAGACTTCTTTATTAAAGTGAACTGAAATTTCATAATTTTAATACCCGATACTAGGAAAACATCTTCAAGGATAAGCTGATCTTTCCTCCTAGGAAAGTCTGTACTTTGCACTAAGAATGTGCAAAATACAGGAAAAGTCAGCTCACTTGCAAGACCATATCATGACTGAAAGTTTTATTTTTTTACATGGATACATAGGTTTGCTCAGTCTTGTATAAGGAGATCTGAGGCCCGTTTAGTGAATGAAATAACCTGTTTCTTCAATATCTTCTGTTTTTTTATTAAAACGGACAGCAATTTTTACTCTTCATAGATTCCATTTGGTACTTCAGATATAAACAAGTACAAGACTGGCAACAGCGACCAAGCTTCTGATGCAGTAGTCAGATTTGCCTGGACAGAGTCTCATTTCTGTGTAGAGCCCCACTTAAGGGAATGCAGCTTCATGTCTGAGGGATGTCCCTGCATTGAGCAGATTGTAAGACTGAGTCCCCAAAGTGGTGGTAGAATAGTTTGAATCTTACAGTTGAAGGTGTAAAGAGAATTAATATAGCTGTATGAAGACTGGTTGAGAAGACACTATTGATGTGCTATCCTAAATGTTGTAGAATAATACTTTGTTTTGGGGACTACTTCTATGCAGCATCAGTATCTGAAACCTTGATTGACGCTTTCAAGAACTTTAAGGCACAATCCTTTATTTTTCTTCAAAGCAGCTGATAAGGACCCTGCACCTGCTGTACAATTTAAATATTTATTTTGTATATTACAGTAGTTTTTAGAGGCCCCAACCAAGACTGAGACCACATTGTAAGTCCTCAGTAGATTGAATCCAGTCATGGCTTGCATAATTAAAAGCTTACTTGCCAGACTACATAAATTCCAATGGTAGCATGTGCAAGGTAGTTGATAAATTATTCTGATTGTGCTCACAAACATCCTCTTTTTTGTTATCTATACCTAATGCAAAGAAGAGTAAACAAAAAATCTGAGTTAACCCCCTCCCCCCAATTAAATAAATATCAATTTAAATTGTCTAGGAATCATTGCCTGCACTTCATCTATTATAATTTTTGAGGTAGCTAAAAAGCACGGCCAATGATGCATGGGCATAACGCTGATACCAGGGTACATGTTCTTGGTGCGCTATTCTAAGTGGCTTAAGATTTTTCACGGAAAGGGCTGTTGTGCAGGCACATTGGTGCTTGACAAATAAATAAGTCTTGGTTTGTGGAGCTGCTAGCAAACCAGTGTTAGGTGGTTTAGTTTTTCTTTTCTCACTTAAGACCTTGTTTCCCAAACTTTTGAAAGCTGATCTCCAACCCCTGTAAGAAAATCAAACCAAGTGACCCCCCTCTTTCAACCCCATCATGTAAGGTTGAAGGCCTACTGTCGTAGGCTATGTCTTCCATGCCCACTGGTTAGTCCTTTGTACCTCATCCTTTGGGAAATATTGACTTATGATTTGGACAGCACATGAGAGCTTCGTAGTCAAATGAAGTGTATAAATTAACTTATCTTAAACTTGCTGAAAATTTGCCTTTGATCAGATTGAGACATTCAGTCTGAAAATCAACTTTTAGTGTTAAAAACCCAAGTAAATGTATGGCAAATACTAAGTCTTCATAATTCCAATGACATTATGTCCTCTTAAGGAATGCCTTCTTGTTTAGCTTGTTGTGCTGTACTGATCTGTAGAATAAAATAATTCATACTCGAAACTAGGGTAATTCAGGCATAACTTCCTCATATTTGGTATAGACGTACTATGGCATTACACTATTCAGCATCCATCTGTAACAGTAAATCTACAGTGTAATAAGTTTAGGCTCTATTTTTAGAGCATTTAGTACTGTACTTGCACGGAGAAATGCCTCCTTTTGGAGGAGGGAGGCATTGCTGCCCTATTAAATTTCTACTTGTACTGTTGTCAACCATGCTTTCTGTCAATCTGCTTTGCTCTGCAATGGACAGCTGATGAGAGCTGTGAGGACACAGAACTACTGTAGTGGTATCTGGATCTGTTACAAGGTTTGAACATGCAACATACCAGTCCAATTCAGGTTTGACTGGGTAGATTCTTGCTTCTGAATATGGTCTAAGCATCTGCATCTATAGTCTCCTTTTACTCTAGTGCTGTTCTATGTACGTAAACTGTAAAACAAAAATAACCCCCTATTCTTCCTTGAATTAGGTTCCATGGGGACCTGAATTTCTCTACCATAGTTACATATCATGATCAGATCATATACATTAATGTGAGTGGGATTTGGTGGTTTTTTACATCTCTCACTTGCTAGAGAATCAGCACTTTTACTGGACGTCTACTATTGTGGAGTATTTTTACAGCATTAATTTTGGGATGCTTAGGCAAATGTCTTGTGGAGTTATGAAAGGCGTTTGTTTTGACCTCGTGGTTAAGGTGGGCTTCAGACTTCTGTGCTAAGTTCTGTTTTCACCTCAACGATACTTATTCAAATTGGAGTGCTTAAAAAAAGATAGATATACATCTTTTTCAGAGAATTTGGAGCGACAGAATTAAAGACGTGTATATGCAACTTAATCAAAAGTTGCCTGTCACTTCCCCTATCATCTCATGGTTTTGTTGTGTGCATGTGCTCAACTGTGGTAGGTTATCAAACCCAAATATCCTATTATACTTGCACCTTTTCAGGCGGCAGGAATGGGTAAGTTTTAAACCAAGAAGTATTCTGATGGGAGAAATATTTAGGACTCTTCATTGACTGGAGCTAGAGAGTACACAAGCAAGTTTATTAGAAATCTTCTATGTTGAAAGAGAGGAGGAATGTGATGTGAAGACTCCAGAGGGGAACTTAACCTCATCAGGTAGTGTAGTGGGGAGTAACTAGGAGTGAAGAAGCAGCTTCCTTTTCCCATGTTCCCCTGCCAGGGATACTGGGGAGTGGAAAAACCCTGTATTTCTCCATTGTTCATAGGGTCCAGAGAGCACAAACGTTTCCAGGCCCAAAGCTTAGTTGTGTTGAAGTTTGAGTGTGCACAATTACAAAAATATTGCATAATTTATAAAAATAAATGTTAAACCTAGAATTTTAATCTGAATTTTTTAAACTAAATGTTTGAAAACACATAAATGCAGTTAATATACCCAGACAACCTAACCTCTGCCCCAGTCATCTAGACAGACTTCTCAAGCTTAACTCCAGCTCAGAGTTGGCTGCCTGGAAATTCTCTTGGACATCGTTAAACTGAATCCCCTCTATAATAATCTAAAAATGAAGAATCTATACTAGTGAACTTCCAAAGGTATGATGAAGTCTGAACTATGGTTGGGTTCTCTTCTAATGATGGTAACTGTGGCAGGTGAAATATAACTGGTAATAGGTAGGTAGTGCTGCTTCTGGTAATTTGGATATTGTGTTAAATTTCAGTTGTAGACTTTGGGTTGCTACTTCATTGACATGTTTCAGAGTGGAAGCATTCCAATTCTTGATGGAAGTATTTTTAAAGCCTTTCCTTAGATTTATAGAGGGCTCTGGGCCTGCTCCCTGCTCAGCTAAGGCAATCTGGGACCCTAGTCCAGTGAAGTGCGGGCACCATGACTTTTGTGGGGGGGATAAGAAATTTTGTTACAACAAACTTTTAAAAAATTAATAATTATAACTTATTAATAGTAAATATTCTTTACATTGAAAAGATTTATTGTAGTTACATGATGCTTCCAAATAACTATGTGACTAGACTGTCACTAGTATAATATTTTTGACTGTCCAAATTGTGGCCAGAACAAAAATTCACTTGAGAATCCGGCACACCACCACATAAGGGTTCCCATGGCCATGCCTTGTTTCTGTGGCTCTAGGCAACCATGGACCTGTCTCCAACCTGAACTAGTAGTGGCAAGTGCCACGCACATGAGCTCACTTCTGGACTTGTGGAGGGGAGTGAGGGACCTGCCACCATTCCTTTTTGAACAGGTTGGGGCATCCCTCTTCATGTGCACTGCAGTCTGTACCAAAGGAAGAAGGTCTCTGACTCCACCCATCTAAGCAGAAGATGCTACATGGGCAACACTACTTCAGCAAGGGCCCTTCCAACTCAGACCTCTGGAGGGGTTGTCTGTGTGTCTTCATTGCAAAGTGAACTAGTTACCAGCCTGTGTGAAAGCAAACTACACCTCCTGCTGTGCTTGCTGGTCCTGGTTGAAAGCACCACTTAAGAGTGAGACTTTTGTATGATGACAAGAAGGGGTTGGGGCAACACCTGAGTAAGAGCCAAGGTTAACTTTGCAATGGAAATATACCCTTAGTAATCCAGAGCCCACTGTTAAAAAAAATTTTTTCCCCCTCCTGTAAGGATATGATCTTGTTTGTTTAGCTGGTACTTGGCTGTCTTTTCAGCTGACGGAGGTACTCAGTTTGAAACTGATATCCTTCTACTAACTTCCCCAGTTATTTTTGTATTGGTGCATACTAGAATTAAAAGTGGTCTGTCGTTACTGCAGAGGACTAGTGGCTGCAGTTTGCTACTCTCCTCCTGCTGTGTTTGTGGCACAGGCAGTAAAAATATTATCTAGACCACTGGCTCTCAACCTTTCCAGAGTACTGTACCCCTTTCAGGAGTCAGATTTGTCTTGCATACCCCCAAGTTTCACCTCACTTAAAAACTACTTGCTTACAAAACCAGACATAAAAATACAAAAGTGTCATAGCACACTACTAATGAAAAATTGCTTACTTTATTATTTTTGCAATATAATTATAAAATCAATTGGAATATAAATATTGTACTTACATTTCAATGTACATAGGGCAGTATAAACAAGTCATTGTGTGACATTTTAGTTTGTACTGACTTCACTAGTGCTTTTTCTGTAGTCTGATGTAAAACTGAGGCCTGGTCTACACTAACCCCCCAATTCGAACTAAGGTACGCAACTTCAACTACGTGAATAACGTAGCTGAAGTCGACGTACCTTTGTTTGAACTTACCGCGGTCCAGACGCGGCAGGCAGGCTCCCCTGTCGACTCCGCGTACTGCTCTCGCCGAGCAGGATTACCGGAGTCGACGGCGAGCACTTCTGGGTTCAATTTATCGCGTCCAGACAAGACGCGATAAATCGAACCCGGAAGTTCGATTGCCAGCCGCCGAACTACCGCGTAAGTATAGACAAGCCCTAAGCAGATATCTAGATGAGTTGATGTACCTCCCTGGAAGACCTCTGTCTAGTACCACTTAGGCAGAGGTGAAACTAAAACAGCTGCTGTTTTTCTCCTAACAGTGCAGTCAGGGCTTATTCTAAATTTTATTCTTCCACTTCTTTGTGGCATGAAACTCATGGTGTGTCAGTCTGTGAAGGGCTAGATAAAGCAATTGCTCATTATGAGTTGCAAAGAAGGTAGTCTAGAAACTTGGTTGCCAGTCAGATTATTCTGCTGACTTGTGGTTTTTTTTAGGTGTACAATAATTGAGGTCTATCAGTGTGGTAAGAAGAGCCAGCAGCCTCCAGAAGTAACGTCTTAAAAAACAAAAACAAAACAAAACAAAAAACACCTAGCTATGATAAGGGTAGGTTTTTCTTAGAAATAAAGCATTCTGTGGTGGAGCACTAAAAGCTCTTTACATAAACTTGGCAGTTGAACAAGACTACTACTCAAGGTATTGTTTCTAGTTTAGCCTTCAGTTTTGTCCAGTTCTTTCTAGCGTCTGTGTCTTTGGATACCTCTATAGAAGGTCATAACTGAAGTCATGCAAGCATAACAGTGCTTCTGCTAAAGTCCTATAAAACAGCAGGTTAGTGGGAAATAGTCTCAGAGGTTGTTTTTAGTTTCTTCTCTTTGAATTGCAAACCCAAGTTGACCTTTGTTCCCACAGCCTGCAGTGGAAAACAGGTTCCAAATATGAAATGCTGATGAGATCATTGCCTTTCTATTTCTTGTAAAAGCAGCAGATTGACCCTATTCTGTCAGATCGCTTCGCACAGACTTCTGTAGCAATGGAAGCTCTTTCTCATGGTTCATTAGTATCAAATAACAAGGCCTAAAACTGAAGGATTTTAATGAGAAGCTCCAAGCAGGTATAAAGTAGTGGGCTCTCTCTGGGTATGTCTACCTTGCAGTTAGACTCCTGTGGCTGGCCTATGGCAGCTGACTTGGGCTCACGGGGCTTGGGCTGCAGGTTGCAATGTATACTTTTGGGCTCAGGTTTGAGCTTGGGCTTTAAGACTGTGAGTTTGGAGGGTCCCAGAGCTTGGGCTGCAGCCTGAGTCTGGAAGCCTATGCTGCAATTAAACAGCCCTATGCCCTGCCCTGCAAGCCTGAGTTAGCTGGCATGGGCCAGCCTTGGGATTTTAATTGTGATGTAGACATACCCTAAAAGGTCTCATGTCTTCTCAAAGTGCTGTCACTCAGTGTTTAGAGGCACATGCCTGGTATTCAAGCTTCTTGCAAACTGAGTTGCACAGGAACTGAGTTGCAGAATTGTCTGCAAGTGTGAACTTACAAGTTTTCGATCTCTTGCATTGAGAGAAAAAAAAGCATAAACTTTCTTTTTCATACACTTAAGCTTTAGGATCAATATCCTGCACTGTTGCAGTAAGATTAAATTGCCTAAAAACCCAGAATACTTTTAGTTTAGAAAGCGTTTACTTCTAAGGCTTTTTCTTCACTGCAAAAGTATGTGGTTTTACATCAAGATAGCCACCTCAAGTCAGAAAACATAGCCAGAGGGACATCATCTTAAAACATAATCAGCTTGAAATTTGTGAAAAGTACTTTGGGTGCTTTATGTGCACATGAATTCCCCTGACAATTCTTTTTGGTTTTACAATCACTATGTAGAGTCCCTCCTTTGCCGCTGTGCGAAAGGCCCCCAAAACAGGAAATGGACTAAACAGGGTGGATGGTGAAGTGTTATTAAATGCACAGGGTACACTTCCTCTAATCTTTGTTTGTAGCGCTAGCAATTGACTAACTTTCACGCAAGTGACTGAATACTTACCAAAATATCTTGCAAGATGACTGTTCAAAACCCATGTAGTTAAGGGCAGTCCTTCTAGGTCAAGTCCTGTAGTTAACATAAGGGCACTGCAGAGATCAAATTGTACATCAAGTAGCTGTTTGAAAATTAATTGAAAATCTGTTAAATTAGAGAGGTAATCCCTCCTAGTTAAACTTGCCAAAAGATGAAATTATGCCAAAAAACCTTCCAGTGTTAAGCATGTGGCTCAAAATAATATCTGAAAAATATCTCCTGAGTAAAGTTGATTTTTGTCATGGTTATTTTTAGTAAAAGTCAGACAGGTTGCAGGCAATAAACAAAAATTCACAAAAGCCTGTGACCTGTTTAGGGGGCGGGCTGACAGCCTGGAGCCTCCCCTTCCCGCCACCTGCAGGAGAGGGGCAGGCTGACAGCCCAGAGCTCCATGATGACATATCCTTGGTCATGAACAGTTTTACAGAGTAAATGCTGGTCCTTCCAGAAGTGCACCTCAGTTCTGTTCTTAATGAGAGTTTTGAACAAGAACCTGTTTCTCTTTTAGAGTATGGGATAGGAGAAAGCTTGTACTCTACCTACAATAGTTGGGCCAAACTAGCTAATATAAGCTAATGCAGGGGTGGGCAACCTTTCAGAAGTGGTGTGCCAAGTCTTCATTTATTCACTCCAATTTAAGGCTTTGTGTGCCAGTAATACATTAATGTTTTTAGAAGGTCTCTTTCTATAAGTCTATAAAATATAACTAAACTATTGTTGTATGTAAAGTAAATAAGGTTTTAAAAATGTTTAAGAAGCTTCATTTAAAATTAAATTAAAATGCAGAGCCCCCTGGACCGTTGGCCAGGACCCGGGCAGTGTGAGTGCCACTGAAAATCAGCTCGTGTGCCGCTTTTGGCACACGTACCATAGGTTGCCTACCCCTGAGCTAATGTCTTCAGAGCCATCAATACGTTTACAGGTATTTTCAAGATTAGGAATATGAGGCCTTTTGTTTTCAGTTTTTGTTTTGTTTAAAATTTTGTGAGAACTTCAGTGTTTATTACAAAAATTAAAAAAGGGTGAAAATAGGTGCAAAAATTAACTTTGGAGTTTTCTAGGTAAGTGTTTGAAGTAAATTACTCTCACCTCCTGTTTGTTTTGTAAACTTTCAAAAAACCCAAACCCATATGTTCTGAAAGGTAGCTGGATAGCATGTTTCATTTTCAACCCATTTTAGCAAGAAAGTAGCTCACTGGTGGCTGGTCTTTTTGTTTTTTGTTTTGTTTTGTTTTTTTTCCAAATGACAACTGGGGTGGGGGAGGGATAGCTCAGTGGTTTGAGCATTGGCCTGCTAAACCCAGGGTTGTGAGTTCGGTCCTTGAGGGGGCCATTTAGGGAACTGGGGTTAAAAAAAAAAAAAAATCTGTCTGGGGATTTGTCCTGCTTTGAGCAGGGGGTTGGACTAGATGATCTCCTGAGGTCCCTTCCAACCCTGATATTCTATGATCCATGCTATCTTTAAAGCTGATAATATGTATGTGGGCATAGCATTGACAAACAGTATGAGCACCAGTGCTGAATACTTCTGAGCTGATTCCCTACTCTGGAAGAGATGGTGGCTTGGTAACCGGGGCCATGTTGGTTTTCAAGCTGCCCTATCTCCTTTCAGAGTGTAGGAGTTTAGAGCTGGGGCCATGGGTGGCCCCCTCCCCCAGAATCCAGATTAGCTCCCCATTCTGCAAAGAGAGATGACAGTTACTGAGCTGCCATCTCTCTTTCTGGATCCCAGAGTTGGGTCCTGGGAGTTGTGGCACTCCCAAAATTCAGATGACAATCAGTAAAAACCAAATAATTGCTTTTATAACATCTCAGAATTTTTTGGTAAAAACATCAATAGTTAGAAGTATTGTAGAAGTCATAAATCTGATAAGTATTTCATTACTAAGTCAAAACCAGGCAGTTGGAGAGATTAACTTCCTTTATCAGGAGACGGAAGGAAGTAGTGTGAGGAATCCATGTCTTTGCAACTTATTAAACTCCGCTATTACTGCTCAGGTCAGTTCTTACATTTCCATTGCTTTGATAAAGTTAAGGCTGGTAAGATTTTGTGACACCACTCTAATTTTCAAAGTTTTTGTGTATTTGTAGTCAGCCACGTCATTAGGTTTTCTAAGCTGTTACAATGAGTGGCAGTAAACTGATATCTAGTGATACTTTGTGAGCAGACTTTAAGAATGGGGCAGAAGAAAAGAGAAATTCAGTACAATGTACTACTAGAGCTATTTGTTGTCAGAATGCTTCACAAATTCTAATTTGGCAGATAACTTCCAGAGCTAAAGGGGAAAAACATTCTTATCAGCTCTGTTATTCACACTCCTTGTTTGCAGTGTTCATGTAGCCATGTTGGTCCCAGACAATCGGAGAGACAAAGTGGGAGAAGTCATTTTTCATTGGAGCAACTTCTGTTGGTTTTGAGCTACACAGAGCTCTTGGTCACATCAAGAAGACATAAGGTCTCAACTGGAGCTCTGATAGTTAGAGATTAGCTTAAGCCCTGAAACAAGAGGTTTAATATCCCTTCCAGAATTCATTAGCATTTGCTCTTATAACTCTGGGTGTTCTTGTTATCCATATAAATGTCCGGACTCTCTGAATTTTGAAGACGAGCTTACCAATGACTTCCTGTGGCAATGAGTTTCACAGTCTAATTACCCATGAGTGTCCTTATCAGTGTTGAATTTGCTACCTTTTAATTTCATTGTCCCCTTCTTATGTTATGAGACAGGGAAAACAGATGCTCCTGTTTTTCCCCCCCCTCTATATTCATTTTACATATTTGTGTTTTGTTAGTGTTCTTGCTAAAGTAAACTATCCCAATCTCTTCATGTGAGTTTTTCCAGACCATTCTGTGAGCCCGATTTAGTTCTGCAATATCCCTTTTAAGTTGGAGTGACTAGTACTGTATGCTGTATTCCAGATGAGGTTACACTGTTGATTTATATACAGGCATTATAGTTTTCCATATTCTCGATCCCATTCCTTATGCATCCTTAACGTGATGTTTGCTTTTTTGACTGCAGCGGTCTTCATTGAGTCCTCTATAATGACTCCCAGGTTACAAAGCAATATCTTAACACTTCCTCCCTCCCCTCTCCCACAAAAGCGCATATGCTAAAAGTTTGAAAATACCTGATCTAGATTACACCTCTTCACAACTACTATGTTGCCCCAATAATTGGCATGAGATCAGTGCTATGCATCTGCACACAGCATGTGGCACATCTTCAACAGTAGTGGAGTTAAACTGTCTTAGGATATTTTTGGTTTTGAGCTAATGCTCTTGCTGGTCAGCCGTTCTGTACAGAGGCAGCACCACAAATCTGATCTTGGGGGAGAGAGATAGAGGTTAAGGATTGTCCATATTAGAAATGCTACAGTGCTTCAATGTAGGTGCTATTTACACTGACGGGAGTGGTTCTCCCATTGGTTTAGGTAATCCACTTCCCTGAGAGGCATTTGTGATGGTTTTCCCCCGTGGGGTGCCACCTGGAACTGGGCTACCACTGAGCCCCCTGGCCCACCAGCCTGGGCTCCCTCTCACTATATTGCTGTGACAAGCTGCAAAGCCCTCCAAGCCTGCACTTTCATCAGCATTCACACAGGTAGGGACACAGAGAGCCTGCATGTAACTGCAGCTAGGTAACCACTAGCCTCCCAGCCTAGGACCCCAGAGCAGTACTGTCCTGCCCAGATCAAATCTGGCCAGTATGTGGGTTTAACACCTGGTCCGCCTCTCCCTCAATGTGAAAAGGCCCATGCACGCTTGTGGTAACCAAGCTGAGATTTTCTCCAGACACCTTAGTCAAATGCACACTGGTTTGGATTAAAACCTAAAATAAGTTTATTAACTACAAAAAGATAGATTATAAGTGATAGCAAACCAATTAAAGCAGATTACCTGCTAAATAAACACACATGCAAACTGATCTTAACATACTAGACAGAATCATAGAATATCAGGAGATCATCTAATCCAACCCCCTGCTCAAAGCAGAACCAATCCCAAGACAGATTTTTGCCCCAGATCCCTAAATGGCCCCCTCAAGGATTGAACTCTCAACCCTGGGTTTAGCAGGCCAGGGCTCAAACCACTGAGCTGGTAGGATATGCATTAGCAAATTCTCACCCCGAATGATAAACAGGCTGGCATATTCTTAAGGCACAAACTGCCTTTGCTATGCAACTTTGGTTTCCCAGGTTTTCAAACACAGGCTAGAAATCCCGTTAGCCTGAGACCATCACTTCCCCCAGTTTAGTCTTTGTTCCTCAGGTGTGTTGTTGTAGGGAGAGTGAGGTACTATCATGATGTCCTTTTCCCCCTTTTATATCTTTTGCTTTGACCTGGGTCAAACATTTCCCATTGTGTAGTGCTATCTTTGCGAGTTTTCTATTGTACACTGTTCTGGGGTAATCCTTGTGCTTGTGTGCATTTCCTCAATAAGTCATTAACATTGTTTGGCCTTTTTACTCTTGTACCTGAAAGGCTGCTTGTGCGTGGTTTTCAACCTCACAACATGTTTCTGTAACACATACGTAGCCAAACTTCATAACTTCACATACGATAACACATACAATCCAACGAGATATTACTGTCTAGCAGATCAAGACTTTTTAGAATGATACCTCATGTGTTTTGCACAAAGTATGCCTTATCCTAATGACATGACAATGTTGAATAAGGGGGTGCCAGAGTGTCACCGTGGTAGTTAGGTAGATGGAAGTATTCTGTCAACATAGCTCTGACCACAGTGGGGGTTAGGTCGGCTTAACTTCGTCATTCAGGGGTGTGAAAAGTTCACCCCCCCGCATGACGTAATGTAGCTGGGATGACCTAATGTTTAGTGTAGACCAGACCTTAGAAAGCATGGAGAGAAATACAGTAGAGAGAGAGAGGTGTAGTATGAAAATACTACGTTAAGAGGATACTGTTAGGCTTGCACAGTCAATCTCAAAAGTTAGGAAATTAAAGAATTAAGGCTGCCTGTGCAACCTTAATTCGGCCCTCTTGAGCCTATGCCTTGTGATATTCTTTATTTACATGATCACATACTATATTTCCACATGTGGACTGTACTCATTCAGTGAGCAGCAATTCAATGTTTTTTTTTCTTTGTTCAGCATGTGTCTGTGCCTTATTTACTGTTCACTGTTTAAACCCTGCTTCAAAGACAGAACTACTGATTTCTTCATGGGTTTTTCTGTGTTACTCATCAGTATAGTATCTGAGAGCATCACAAACATTAATTCACTTATTTTCACAAGATCCCTGTGAGATGAGTGGATTTTATCCCCATTTATAGACTAAGGTTAAAAAAAAAAACCTAAACGTTGAGTGCCCAATCCGAGGTTTATATAGTCTGACTTTTTTCCAGAATACTTTATATTCTGCTGTATAATTAAGCTCAACCTTAATTATGGCATTACCTAACTCTCCCAGTCTATTCTCCCACCCCTTCTGTAGCTGTGGTTCTTGTCCCCTCTACAGTTGAACTAGATAACTTTTGAGTATCTCTTGAGACTCTTTGCTCTCAGTTCTAGGGCCCAGCTTTCAGCAGACCAGAGCTGTAACTGCAGTCAAAGTCCTGCTCAGGCTGGAGTCTGCCTAGTGCAGGTAGAATCTTCAGGGAATTCAGTTGTAAAGCTCTCACTAGCACTGAACATGTGCCAATTGCTGTTTTTCAGAGGCTTATAACTTAGCCAGGTTTGATTGGATTTTCATGGGTATGGCAAAAGGAACCTCCCTATCACAAAGGCTTACATCCCTGCCACAGGTCAATTCCCTGCTCCAAAGCATGGAGGCACAAGAGACTCTCAAAGCAAAGGTCATCAGAATTTAACATGGGCAAAACATATTTTTCTCGAATCTTGTTCTCAGAAATAGCTGAACTACTCTGGCTATAACTTTCATAAAAAAATTCAGCCTGAGGAAGACAACCACTATGGAAAACTTCAGCCCAACTGGTTAGTTTGGCAAAATTTTATAAGCAACTGAAAATGGGGTCTTATAATGGAAAAGTGTCAGGCAGCCTTAATATTGGTGGTGCTGCTAGCCCTGGCTGTAGTAACTTAATGCATCTGACAAGTGTTAACAATTGTGGTTCCTAGAAGGCAACACTCTAAAAGATCGCTTTGTTGTCAGGAGACTTCCTAAAGCCCACTCTCTTGCAGCCTTTGGTTTCTTTTTATAGATGACAGCTGCTCCTTACCAAAATACTCGTAACTAAAACAACTTGTTATTTTGATAGATACACACCTCATCAGATCTCTCCTAGTTCATACCAAAGCCTAACAAATATATGAAGCATTTGCAGGTGTTCTAAATACTGCTATCTCAAGATGGCATTCTGGTCTACCTTTGCCTTAAGTTCAGTGTGGCTAATGTCTCTGTTTGATATTTGGAGAACATATTCTTTAGCAGTTAGCAAAATGTTCCATGTTTTGTACAGAAGATACTTCCAAAACTGTTGTGATGTCCATTTGTTCTCTAGTTGAGTCAGCAGGAGTAACAGATTTAATTTCCAAGGTCTATCGTCCTGGACCACTGTGAAGGTCTCATGGATGCTGGTAGAGGGCTGCACAGTGGAGTAATATTGAGGGACTGTAAATGGAGTTCTGGCAAACATATCCAGTATTAATTGATATAGTGCTACATTTGGTTAAAGTGTGTAGCCAATTGATTGACTACACTTGCAGTTTGATATTAATGTTCAAGAGACTTAACCAAGCTCAGCCAAATTTGTCTGAAGACAAAGCAGTATAGGAAAGAAAGTTAATACAGTTAACCCATCCCAGGAAGCAGATTCTCACAGCACGTTCAGTTTATTTTGCACAGAAGCTGTGCTCCCTGGGTTATACCCCTAAAACCACTTACATATAGGGTGCCTGGTTGCAAGTTAGATATCACTTTTTACATCATACAAGATTATTTCCCACTTGCCTTGTTTTTCTGGTACCTGATGTACACCTTCTATCTCTTGTTTTCAAACATACTACCAAACTGGAAGGCATTTCATACATATAGCAGGGTAAAGCATTAATGAATCTTGCCTTACAGGTTTCCTATCCACCTAGGCCAAGTACTAAGTTGTACTGTCACAAGGTATTGTGGGATACTTAGCATAAATGAGCAAGAGTAAGCATAATACAATTTAGCATGATTACCCAATACACAATTCATATCCTGCACATAATACCTATGAATGTGGTGTGTGTGTGAGAGACCTAGATACGTTGGCTAACAGCCATAAATTTTCATTATTTGCAGTGTTGTAACCATGTTGTCCCAGGATATTAGAAGTTGGTCCAATGAGAGATGCCATCTGACCCACCTTGTTTCTTAAATTTTCATGGCAGCTTAGATATGTTCCCTATCCAAAGAGCTTACATCTGATAATACACAGGGCAACAGTTAAGTGAGAGTGCAAAGGATTCCTAGAAGAAGTGGGTTTTAATCAGAAATTTGAAGGGATGAGGATGAGTGCTTGATGGACAGGAAATAAGCAATTGTTCAGTGCACATGGGGCAGCATGAAAAGCAAAGAAGAGTGGACGAGAAGATTAGGAGGCATAGTGGCCTGTTTATCTTAACTTCCGCCCCCACCCCAACAGATCTATCCTAGGGTATGTCTACACTACGAGGGTAATTCGATTTTACTTAAATCGAATATGTGGAATCGATATTGCAAAGTCGAACGTGTGTGTCCACACTAAGGACACACTAAGGACAGTAATTCGACTTTGTGAGTCCACACTAACGGGGCGAGCGTCGATATTGGAAGCGGTGCACTGTGGGCAGCTATCCCACAGTTCCCGCAGTCCCCTCTGCCCATCGGAATTCTGGGTCGAGCCGCCAATGCCTTCTGGGTAAAAAAAATTTGTCGTCATCCGTCTGTCACTAACGCCCTCCCTCCCTCCATGAAAGCGCCGGCGGGAAATCAGTTCGCGCACTTTTCTGGTCAGTGACAGCGCGGACGCCACAGCACTGCGATCATGGATCACGCTGCGACCATCGCTGCACTTGTGGCCGTTCTCAACACCTCGCAGCTTATCATACACCTTTCCCTGAGGCAGATGCAGAGAAATCGGGCGAGGAGGCTACGGCACCGCCGTGAGAGCCTGAAGTCGGAGAGTGGCACAGAGCTGTCAGAAACCACGAGCCCCAGCGCCCAGGACATCACGGTGGCAATGGGGCATGTGGATTTTGTTGAACGGCGATTCTGGGCCCGGGAAACAAGCACGGACTGGTGGGACCGTATAGTGCTTCAGGTCTGGGATGAATCCCAGTGGCTGCGAAACTTTCGCATGCGGAAGGGGACTTTCCTCGAACTTTGTGAGTTGCTGTCCCCTGCCCTGAAGCGCAAGGACACCCGCATGCGAGCAGCCCTCACTGTCCAGAAGCGAGTGGCCATAGCCCTCTGGAAGCTTGCAACGCCGGACAGCTACCGGTCAGTCGCGAACCACTTTGGTGTGGGCAAATCTACCGTGGGGGTTGTTGTCATGCAAGTAGCCAAGGCAATCGTGAAGGTACTGCTCCCAAAGGTAGTGACCCTGGGAAACGCGCAGGTCATCATAGATGGCTTTGCCGCGATGGGATTCCCAAACTGCGGTGGGGCTATCGATGGGACTCACATCCCTATCCTGGGACCGGACCACCAGGCCAGCCAGTACATCAATAGAAAGGGCTACTTTTCAATGGTGCTGCAAGCACTGGTGGACCATCGGGGACGGTTTACAAACATCTACGTCGGATGGCCGGGCAAGGTTCATGACGCTCGCGTGTTCAGGAACTCTGGTCTGTTTAGACGGCTGCAGGAAGGTATTTACTTCCCAGACCACAAAATAACTCTTGGGGATGTGGAGATGCCTACAGTCATCCTCGGGGACCCAGCCTACCCGCTAATGCCCTGGCTCATGAAGCCCTATACTGGCGCCCTGGACACAGAAAAAGAACTGTTCAACTACCGGCTGAGCAAGTGCAGAATGGTAGTGGAGTGTGCTTTTGGCCGTCTCAAAGGGAGATGGAGAAGCTTACTGACTCGCTGTGATCTCAGTGAAACCAATATCCCCATCGTTATTGCAGCTTGCTGTGTGCTCCACAATCTGTGTGAGAGCAAGGGGGAGACCTTTATGGCGGGGTGGGAGGTTGAGGCAAATAGCCTGGCTGCTGATTACGTCCAGCCAGACAGCCGGGCCATTAGAAGATCCCAGCGGCACGCCCTGTGCATCCGGGAGGCTTTGAAAGCTAGGTTCCTGAGTGAGCAGGGCAACCACTGACTTTTCAGTTTGTGGACAGAAAAGCTGAACCTGCCCCCGTTTCTTTACCCAGTTCATTTTGACTATCCTCTCCAGTTACATACCCCCTTCACCCCCTTCCCCTTCCCAAAAAATAAAATCATTTCGATTTTGTTAATGAACACCGTTGTCTGTGTTGCTGTTTTCGCGGGAATATTTTAAACCGGGGACGCAGACTGTGGCGGGGGGCGGGTTCAGTGTTCTGATGCAAATGATGCTTCTAAACTCCCGGAATGCCAGGCTCCGCACTGGTGGACTGGTTATTTCAATGGAGAACATGAAAAACACCTCCCAGACTGACCAGGGTAACCAGTGACTGCACTGTGTATGTGTCCTGATGCTGGACCTGACACCGCCTCTGTACCCTGCTAAAGGTCACTGTCCTGCCCAATTACCAAGCCCCTTCCCCCCCTCCAGACAGACTCTCCCTCAAAAGAACCTGACTGAAACAGTAATGGAGAGAAACAAACATTTTATTGCGAACCAGACATGAAACGTGGGGGGTGAAACTTGGACGGGGGCTTGTGTGAGGTGGGTAGGAAAGGACTTATGAAATTTTGGGGAATGTCAGCCTTCTAGTGCTAGAGCAGTCTGCAGGGGTTGACTGAAAGTTTTAACGGCCCTTGCCGCCCCTCCTTCTTTGGAGTTTGGGTGAGGGTGGTGTGGGACTTGGTGGCGGGTGAGGGCGGTTACAGATAGACTGCAGCGGGGCTCTGTCCTCCTGCCTCCGGTCTTGCAGAACATCCACAAGGCGCCGGAGCGTGTCCGTTTGCTCCCTCATTAGTCCAAGCAGCTTTTCAGTAGCCTGTTGGTCCTCCTGACGCCACCTCTCCTCCCGTTCCATGACTGCTCGGTGCATTTGTGACAAGTTCTCCCTCCACTGTGTCTGCTGGGCTGCCTGGGCTCGGGAGCATCCCATTAGTTCTGAGAACATGTCTTCACGCGTCTTCTTCTTCCTCCGCCTAATCTGCGCTAGCCTCTGGGAGTGTGCTGACAGGCTGGGTTGGGAGACAGTCGCAGATGTGTCTGTGTGAATTGTGAAAAGGGAGTGAATTCCTGAGACAGATAAATGAAATTGTATACAAAGAACCTAGTCTTTCTCTGTGAACAAGACCATGCACTGCACCTCTCACATGCGCACTCAGGACAAGGTCGAATTTTCGGCCGTCGCCTTCAGTGCCTGTGGACTTGCGGAGGTCTTGGAGTGATCTGAGAAGCGTGGCTGGAGACCTGAACTTCTGGAGCGGGCAATAATGGTAAGCCGCAGACTTGTGGCTGCTTAAAACTCCAGCAGTAGCACTGGCCTCCTTTCACATTGAAAGCAATGCCAGTCTCTGCTGCCAGCAATCAGGACAGCATCAACTCTGCCCCTGTCCCACCCCCTCGCGGCTGTCCCAGGGAAAGATCCCTGTATGCTGCCCCTCTCCCTCCACCGCGTGGCTGTAAAGCAGTCCCAATACTAACATTCCCCTCCCTAATTCAAAGCAGGGCGTCATGAGCGACATCACCCTTCTGAGGATCCCGGACACCCAGAGAGAACGCATGCTGCGGGAAAGCATGCAGAAACCGGGGCCGTATGCCGCCATGCTATGTCGGGCCATGATCCCGGAGTACTTGATTGTGGCGTGGAGGGGGCATGTCTGCTACCACGGAGGGCCCACTAAGATCGCCCTACCCCGGAACCTGATCAACAGGCTTGAGCTCTACCTCCACGAGACCTACGAGGAGTTCTCCTACGAGGATTTCTCGTCGATCCCCGGCCACATTGACCGGATTTTCGCGTAGGTGCACTGGGACTATGGAGTGGAGCGTCTTGGGCCTGGGAATCATGGAGTAACGGACATTGTGAAAATTTTTTAAAACACTTGGGACTAAATTGAGAAGAGCCTAAGACAGAGAAATCATGAAAACCCATTTGTTACCTTTGTAAATATTCCTGTTTTGTACCTGATTATTTTTTTACTAGTTTACAGAACTTTTATAAATGTACATTGTTAATAGTATAACTATTACCGTTCTGTTTTAAATAAATGTTTACATGTTTACAGCACTTACTGCTTGATCCTTCCCCTGATTCTGTGTCCGGGGTAAGGGATGGGGACGGTTGGTACGGGATCTCGGTAAGGGTGATGAAGAGCTCCTGGCTGTCGGGGAAATCAGCGGTGCCAGCGCTGTCGACTGCCTCGTCCTCCTCATCTCCTTCTTCATCTTCCCCGTCCGCTGTCATGTCCGACGAGGAACCGGCCGCGGACATGATCCCATCCTCGGAGTCCACGGTCAGGGGTGGGGTAGTGGTGGCGGCCGCTCCCAGGATGGAATGCAGTGCCTCGTAGAAACGGGATGTGTGGGGCTGGGATCCGGAGCGTCCGTTAGCCTCTTTGGTTTTTTGGTAGCCTTGTCTCAGCTCCTTGATTTTCACGCGGCACTGCGTTGCATCCCGGCTGTAGCCTCTCTCTGCCATGGCTTTGGAGATCTTCTCGTAGATCTTAGCATTCCTTCTTTTGGAGCGCAGCTCTGAAAGCACGGACTCATCGCCCCACACTGCGATGAGATCCAAGACTTCCCGATCAGTCCATGCTGGGGCCCTCTTTCTATTAGATTGCACGGCCATCTCTGCTGGAGAGCTCTGCATAGTTGCCACTGCTGCTGAGCTCCCCTCGATGTCCAAAGAGGAACTGAGATTCAAACTGCCCAGACAGGAAAATGAAAATGAATTCAAATTTTCCCGGGGGTGTGGCTGGTCAGAGCATCCGAGCTCTGACTGCAGTCCAGAGCGTCAACAGAGTGGTGCACTGTGGGATAGCTCCCGGAGCTATTACCGTCGATTTCCATCCACACCTAGCCTAATTCGATATGGCCATGTCGAATTTAGCGCTAATCCTCTCGTTGGGGAGGATTACAGAAATCGATTTAAAGAGAGCTTTATGTCGAACTAAATGGCTTCCTGGTGTGGACGGGTGCAGGGTTAATTCGATATAACGGCGCTAAAGTCGACATAAAAGCCTAGTGTAGACCAGGCCCTAGAGAGTGAGATTAAATCAGCAACTTTTCAGAAAGTCAGTTGGACTGCTTTATTAATACAATTATTTATCTGGTTAAGTGTTTGGTGGATCAGGGCCGTAACTTTTTTTGTTTGTTTGGTTTTGACTTTACCTATAGCAGTCTTACAAAATTCATGACTTCGTACTAGTAGAAGTATCTAACAAAATCGGCACGTTGTTGCAATTTTAGATTAAAAATTGATTAGTATAATTTTTCAAATTTAGTTTTACAAAGCTTTGGCCTGATTTTAAATCAGTGCATTTAAAAAAACCAAAACTTAAATCATGCTTTAAAATCAGTGATTCACGTTGTTCCATCCTGGGCGAAATCAACACTTGCTAGTTTATTAAAAGTTCTTAATTTACCTCTTTTGAAAATTGCTGGGACTGTTTAGAAAGGTGTCAGACTGAAGTGTAAATGGCTAAAAGAATAAAATAGGAAAAGTGGCAATGGAGGGAAGTCAGGGAGAGGACAGGTGGCCAGCCATTTCTCAGTGTTAATTGATTGCATACAAGCGTTAATCTTAATGTCGTATTTATTGGGCAATGATTACTTTTTGCAGAATCTTTCCTGTTTATAGGACTCTTCTGGGCACTAGATGACAACAAATAAATTACATTGTTATGTTTAATAGCAAGTTTTATAAATAAACATCCCTTCTATTATTCCAAAGATAAACATTGGTGCAGAAATCATAGTGATTATGACAAGGTCAAGAGAAATAACATTTTTTTTTTTTTTTCCCAAAACATACTCCTGGTCCATGTGTGACTCTGCTGCAGGAATTTAGGTTTGCCTTTCTCATCTTCCTTTCTGGGTGCTCGTCAGCTCTGACTGGACAGGCAATTGAGACCTCCCATTGAACTTGTATAAATTAAAATATTGGCAGATGTTAAACTGGTTTGGAAGATTAGACTGAAGAATTCCCACTCTGAAAGTTCATTCCTTAAAGTAGTAGTAAAGAGGCACCAAACACATAATATGCAGTAGATATTGAATACATGTATCTCTAGGCCTGCTAATAATACTGCTTAAATAGGCAATCTGTCAAGTTAAATGACACTAAAAGAACCACACACACAGATTTAACCCCGCACTTCTTAACCTACCTCAGAAAAAGCCTTGGGTTCTTAGTGTCCAGGGAATTCCAGAGTCAAATGCCTTCAGACTTTCAAATCTAGGGATTTAGTTTATCCCCAATGAGTTACACTACAAGGAAAGTGGTATCTCCAGATATGCGACTCAAACCACTTATCAAATTAATACAAACAGCTTGAATTTCACCAGGAAATTAAGTGGAAGCTGATGCTCTTTCCATGCTTGGGACTCCACCAACTGCCTTAGCTGCATTTTACAAGTGGCGGCTGCTGCTGCATACAGAGTGCATTGCAGTAATCCAATTTGAAATTAACCAGGCCTGAATAACTGGTGGGAGCCACATCTCTTAAAGACTAATCCCTACCTAGCAAAGATTTGAATGCTGCACTTAATCTTGAAGAAACCATCAAGGATCCAGTAGAATCCCTAGATAGCAAACTCCAATGTACCACTGTGAGCATATTTTACTGAGGTTAAATGAACGAATGGTTATCTTTGGTTTCCTCATTAGACACTGCCATCATTACCTCTGTATTACCTGAATTGAACTTGCTCAGATAGCGCTGTCAATCTGAAATGGTGAGAGAGAGAGTGTCATCAGCACACGGATGGAGGTGAAATCTGAACCACTTCCTCTCCTCTTAACAGGAGGCTTGGCAGACTAGTCTCCCACATGAGGGCCCTTGGAGCAGGCATGCAATTTACCAATCCTGTTCCCTATAACTCTTCTCAGAAGAATAGAACTACTGGAGCACCTGGCTTCTCACTGTTAGTATCAACATGTGTGTTGCCTTTTATGGTGTGTGTGGAATCAAAAGCACTGACCCTCCTAAAAATACCATGAGTACCCTGATCTTTGTCTGACAGATTGTGCAAGTCATTTTAGCCAATCTCTTTGCCGTACCTAGGCCTATATCCTGATGAAATGGCTGAAGGCAATCTCAGTGCTCTAGGTAATGTCAGAACTACTGTTCCATAATCCTATCTTCCTTGAGCGATCCGAACTGAACAATAATGGAGATGGCTTCTTTAGCAGAGGCCCTTCTAAAGGGAAACATTGACAACCTATCAATAATGGATCATTTCTCCCAACAAGAGTTTCAGCCAAGTGAGACACTCACTGGACAGCAGCATGACTTGGACTCAGTGCCCCAAAGTATCTTCTTTATCCTTGATTCAGTTGAATCCAAAAATCGTACAGCAGTTCCACACTTGAAAACAAGCTTCTGCTTGGAACTTGTAGTCCAACAATTTTATTTTTCATCTGAGATCCTTCAAGTGGACATCCAACATTTGCTCCCTCGTCTAAGTTGAGGTCCCACCTACAATATCAATATAGCAGCATATTGCTCTAAATACATACATTATTGAGCATGGTCACAAGTGTCTCTGAGCTGATAATGAAAACCACCTGGGCTATCTTTCTCAGGTTGTACAACACCTAGATGAAAGAAGTTGAGGGCCAGCAGTCTGGTCTAGAGCACTTTCAGTTTGGCTTGTCATCTTTCACCTTCCTATCTAATCAGCCTGAAAACTATCTGCAACCAAGAGTATCCTGAACCCTCATTACTTAATTGTACTTCCAATCCAGAATATACAAGAAAATGTAGGTAGATGGGCTGGTGAGAGGGGTTTGGATATGGGTAGCACACTTATAAGTGGTGTTTAAAAATGGCCCTAGATAGTATCTGGCAGAATACTTGAATAGATGCCATGGAGAAATATTAGAGGTAGGGAATAGACTACTGGGGATATGGTAAAGTTAATGGAATTTTCATGCAATGCAGTGCTCTGATTAAGTACCTTCCCTCCCTAATTGCCTGAAAAGCTAACCTCCATGACATCTTGTTGCCATAGAGGGGGGATGGAAGCGGGTGGAGAAATTTGGAGTTCTACAATTTAACAAAAACACTGAATATTATTTATTGTACAGAGATGGCAGTAAACATTCCTTTGGCTGAAATTCTCTTAATAGTAGTTCTTCTCCAATATGTCATTTTAAAAAGGGAGCAGCAAAGGTGTCTTCTACCCGTGAGCCCTGAGAGTTGGCTAGGATTAAAAAGACAGGCTAGTTGAGATGTAGAGTGTATCGTTCAACTTAAAAAAAACAAACAAAAAACATTGGTGTTGGCACAACAAAGCTGGAAAATATTAATCAAGAGCTCAAATGGGGTGAACAGCCTTGAAATCACTTGACTTGCAACCTAGAGAACAGGTCTGCAACTTTAAAATAAATAAACCACCTGTTGGTTGAGTGTTTCTGGTCCTTGAAGATAAGTAGTCATCTAACACCTTGCCTCTTTCAGAAATGTTGCTTTGGGAACTGATTTCTCTACATTGGGGCATTTAAAATTGCCTAGGCAGTTTTAGACAAGTCTATGTGGAGAGAGCACAATAGTTCTTAAAATGATTGTCTGGGCTACTCTTAAAATTGTGAATGGTGAATTAATATTCTATTTAAACCAATTTACTGACATACCAGGAGTATCCAGCTGGAGGGGACTGTGCACCCAGGTAGTTAACCAGTTTCAATACAGAATGCAATTGAGTTTGAGTGAAATCCAAGCTATTGCTGTCACTTTCAGATCACCCAGAGATCTCCTAAAGCAGTATTGCTCTGCCCTGCTCCTCAGTTGCTATCCTGCCTATACTAGGAGTGTCATATCACAGGCACTGTTGTCTGGTTTGGAAAATTAGTGCCGTGTAAGAGTCCTGTTTGCCAGAAGGGGTTAAATTATCACTGACCTAGGTTAGCCCAAATCATTGCTTCTCTGATAGCTAGATTGGAGGCTTTTTACATGGACAATAGAGGACTGAAACTACTCTGGTTTGCTTTTTGTTTGAATAGACTAATTCTGTTCATGCTCAGCAATAATGTAGTCTAACTGGGGGGAGGCATGAATGCAGAGTTAAGCAAACCAGTGCTCTGCAGCCTGTGGAGGTGGGTATCTTTTGCCTCTCCACAGGTGGCATGTCCGTGTCTGCAGACCTTAAGCCTTTCAGCTTCTTCAGAAGCATAAGGGGTGGGGTCTTACATCAAAGATTAGTCTGTCAAAAGGACAGAATTCAAAGTTTTGTCTTTAAACCTACTTTCTGAATCTGAAGAGACACAGACCAAAGCTCCACTAATTTGACTTGCAGTGGGCTGGTCTCCAAATCTTGTGAATGCACCTTTTTGACTTTCTATACATGCAGGTAATGGCATTCACTTGTGGAAGATATAGTAGAACCTCCGAGTTATAAACACCTGAGTTATGAACTGACTGATCAACCACACACCTCATTTGGAACCAGATGTATGCAATCAGGCAGCAGCAGAGACCCCCCCCCCCCAAAAAAAAAAAGAAAAAGAAAAGAAGTACAGAACTGTTAAACATAAACTACTAAAGGGGAAATTTAATTTTTTTTGACAAGGTAAGGAAACTGTTTCTGTGCTTGTTTCGTTTAAATTTAAATGGTTAAAAGCAGCATTTTCTTCTGCATAATAAAGTTTCAAAGCTGTATTAAGCCAATGTCCAGTTGTAAACTTTTGAAAGAACAACCATAACATTTGGTTCAGAATTACGAACACCTCAGGAATGGAAGTTGTTTGTAACTCTGAGGTTCTACTGTAGCCATTTGTGCAATTTTCTTTGGAAACATTTGAACAGTCTTCTGCCACTGAAATGCTTTCATTTCTTCATGGAACTGACTGAAGTCTACATTCCATACTGAGTGACCACCTAAAAGCTAAACCAGACAATTCATTAAGCTGATTTCTGAGAAGTGTTACCAGTTTTGCCATTGATATTCAGCCTTGGAGGGCTGCAGGTGCATGTCTTGGCTCTACAAATACCGGCATTTGTCTCGGTTTTAAAACTGTATGTAAATTATAATGCAAATTAGTTATAGTGCTTGTGCTTGGCAGGCTGCCAATGCACATCTTGCTGCAAAGCTTGAACAGCTGTATTAGAGCTGGAGTTTACTCACGCAGGGTTGTTTGATCTTAGGTAACTCTTGCAGATTCTAGGATACTAGCAACTTACTGTATCCTTGCCAAATATCATTAACTGGTGTTGGTCAAATTGCTGTTGAGGGCAAAATCTCTTTGTAAAGAATCAGGGAAACCTATACTGCTTTTTGTGCAGTGTGATCTGTGCAATCTGAATCCTCTCTTATGACTGCAGTGTGACTTCTTTTTCTGACCCTGTTTTTGTATGCACAGGGTCCTAATGGTGGGGTAAATACCAATAAAGACAGGGTGAATGGTATTTCTGAATGTAGCAATATGATTTAGCGAGCATTGCAATGAAGTAACTATCAAAAATGTAACTTCTAATTTTGTGAGTCTTGGCAGAGGTCTTCTATTCTGGAAATAAGCCGGGTGAAAGGGGAAGACTGAAAAGAATACCAGATACAGGAGAAGGAAACTAAACAAACATTATCTACTTCTATAGAATTATCTTACATTTATTGTTGGCTTTCTCTTCTGTAAGACGGCACTTAAAACAGATGCTCAAGGGAAGATCCTAGATAGCAAAACATCTTTACAGGGAACTTATTAAAGGAGCTTTAATCTAAGCTAATGTTCTCAATAATGTATTTGAAGTTCCTATGAATGCTAAACCCTTCAGTGATTTGAGTTGTAATAAAACTTCATTTAGAATTTTCCTCAGCACCCCTACACCTCCATAGGAGTCATTACTTGACATGAGGCAATTTTCTACTATTTATACTTCATCCAGGAAATACTAAACTCATTAAGTCCTGCAACCCCAAAGAGCTTGGCTCAACCTGCAGCTCCCACCGGGGGGAGGGAGGGAGTGACTAATCAACACTCAGTGAGTATTGAGTAGGAGTTTATGTACCTCCCTGTATCTAAAGATGAGTTCTCTAGATTTCTAGACAATCTTTAAGATGTGATTCCTGTTAGTGTAACTTTATTTTCTCCTTAAGTGAAAATGGAAATCTAGGGAAGATGCAAAGTATGGAAATAAGCTTGTTTAGATTTCTTAAACTCTGCCCCTGGTCAAATATAGCATAATCGGATTGATGCACATCATATATTGATGGTCCCCAGAGAATGCTTTACTCCTCTTCATACAGAGGTTGTGAAGTTTTTCCACTTTCATGGTGTTCATGAGCAGCCCTTGGAGTTAACTTGCCAATTCACTAATGTAAAAAAGGATAATAAAGGCAATTTTCCTCACCATCTGAAGAGTACATGTGCCACCACCATTTATAACATCATTAGACACAGTTCATGTACCTGTGTATGCAAACATCACAGGCAGTTTGCTTGCTTCCCTATATACTTTAACCGGAATGGCATTCTGAAACAAAGTGGTGGCTCTACAAAACCTGCCTATTTCAATGCACCTTTTAAAAACCCTGCTTGTGCATGTCAGAATTAACAGCAGATCAGCAACATCTGCAAAATGGTACCAGAGCATTTTGATATCCATTTCAAAAGTGCAGTATTTTGAGGTTACCTCTTCAATCTTAGTGCTTTTTTTGATATTATCTGTGGCCAAAATGTAATGGACAAGGCAAATTTTAAGAGGAGATGAGACTCTATGAAGATTTGGATCAGAAACCTTAATTAACATGAATCCTTTCTCTCCACCTGCACTCTACATGTCCATCTTGTTTGAAGCCTTTTTCTTCAGACTTCAAAAGGATCAAAGCTTTTTTGTGACAGAAATGCTATTACTTCTCCATAGGAATGTGCATAAATGTAAGACACTTCGACAGCAGGATGTCAATATGTGTAACTATGACTCAGAAACGCTTTGTTTCTAAAGTGGTGACATTAAGAAGGCCAAGCCATTTTCTCTGTGCCTAAGAGGGGAAATGCCATGGCAGCATAGGAAACACTGAAAGAAACATTTGCAACAAGCCTGTAATTTTTACAAAGTCTGCTGGCAAAACATCTAAATTTAAGGGGGAATGAGTCTTAAATGGTGCATTTTTGGATATATAGCTTAAGTAAACAGGTGGACCAACTACAACAGGATTCCTTAACTGCCTTGCTGGGTTACTTTCACTCTTTAATCTGGAAAATCAGATCAATCCACTGAACACATTGTATTCTAATATTCAGCATTGGGTAACTGATACCATTGTGCCTTTGCCCATAACTATTTTTGCTAGCCTGCGTGCGTGTTCTCTCTCTTGAGAAGCCCTGCGCTAAATAATCAACTTGCACATGTCTGTTACAACACAACTTCATTAAAATTCATTGCTATCAAACAGATGAGTCCAGACCCTTATTTCTAATCCACAAATGTCATACAGTATTGACATTACTTTTACTCAATATACTCTTATTCCAAAATCCGGTCACACTGTAAAATGCTTACTTTAGGAGTCACTTCTTTAGTGATGGTATTTAGTGTGGCCTCTCCCTAGTTTTCCAGCCTCCTATTAAACAATTCCAGCTGGCAGAGCAGGAACAAGCACTTTCCATAAGCATTCCCACGATCCTTAAGTAAGGAGCGTGACCTTGCAACCAAGTGCCACTTTCCTCCCTTGACATGAGAGAGTGGGAGGTAAAGACAATACTTGGTTAGAAGGATCCCCTGCCTGGAGTTGGCTGCTGGAGCTGGGCATTTGTAGGCCATCTAAACAGTATCTTCCTCTAGGGACTGAGAGGTTAGGAGGGGAAAGCAAATTGATTTCTTTAAATGTGAAGAATGGAAGAGAACCAAAGCAGACAACTCTCAACTTGTCAGCTATAGTAGATTCCACTGTTGAGTTGTGAACTTGGACCCATTTGTTACAAAATGTCAATTTAAACTAGAGAAAAGGTGCCCTATAGCTCAGGGGTTCCCAAACTGTGGGCTACATCCCAAAGGTGGACTGTGACAGTCCCGGGTAGGCCACCATGTGCAGAGTTGGGGGGGAGGTATACCTTGGCAGAGTGGTGGCCAGTGATGGCCCCCACCCAGAACTGGAGGAGCCCAGCACCCCTGGTGGGCAGCAGAGGGTGAAGCAGAGCCATCAGGCAGAGGGCAAGGAAAAGGGGCCAGCCCTGTGAGGTGGCAGCTCTCAGGGTGGCTGAAGAGTTCATGGCTGTTCCCGCTCAAAGCCACTGCACTCTGTAATCTGGGGCTGTTGGGCCCACTGGAGTATCAGCCCCATGGCCCTCCCAGGGACCAGAGCTCGACAGTGCTGTTTCTGCCTGGACAGTGCCGTGATTGGGACCGTCAAGGTAATGTCTGGGCTGGCCCGCGCACCTGCCTCTGCCCAGCAGCGGTGGTTCCCAGGCAGGGGGTCCCTGTGAGGTGCGCCAGGGTGCTGGGTGGGTGATTGGGGCGGGGCTGCCAGATGCCAGAGGGTGTCAATGCGGGCTAGCTGTGGCACCTGCTTGGCCTCTCTTGCTGGCCCTGTACCCTGCTGAGGCAAGGGGCTGCACATGTCCTGTGGGGCCCCTCTCCCTGACAGACTCACGTTAATAGTGGGCCACAGCTGTACAGCTATTGCAGCTGTACAGATCGGCCTCATGGAAAAAAGTTTGGGAACCTCTTAGCTGCTGATCTTAAGCATCTAGCTTGCTTGGTGAAAGAGTTTACTCTTACCATACAGAGAGAGAGGAATAATGAGAAGTGGATTCTAGGGCTGTAATGTCATGGCAAGACACCTTTTAACAGTATTTGGAATGGATGTCACTTCCTATTGTATATCTTTAGGTTTTGTAATCTGTGCAACTGTAGAGAAGAGAATTTCATACCATTCTTCGCAAGGCTTTCCTCTGTCTATGGCCTGAATACACTTGCATAATGGAGATGTGAAATGTATATTGTTTCTCTGATTCCTTGCTGGCAGGCATTATTGGAAGTTTATCTACTTAGAGACAAATGAAGCTCTCATGTAGTCTTGGGAAAAACATCTTGTGCCTGTGGTGAAGCAGTGACATGTGGCTGTAGGTTTGTTTGTTTTTTCTTCCTCTTACGTGAAGTGTGGCTATATAAACCAAAAAGCCAAAGAAAACTTTTCCTGCAAAGCAACAAGAACACATACTGGACCATTATTCAACCTTTTGTTTTTCTTCATTGAAAGATAGTGGGCTGCTCTAGATGACTGGATTTTTCTTGCTATGTTTGCCATCTGAAGAGCAAGGACTGCTCCTTAATACTGAAGGGATGGGCAGTGACCACTGTCCATGTGCTTCCCTTCTGTGTGATGTGAGTTCCCGGTTCTGTGAAAAAATCCTCTTGAAACAGACAAGCATAGTGGCTGGAGTTCACAATAAATATCTAAATATATCTATTACTTGCATAGTTTACAGGCATACCTAATATCAATAACATTTAATGTTCTAGCATTCCAGTCGAGTTACCGTATTCTCATTATTCAAAGTGGAAATCAGGCTTTCTGTAGGAAGTACATGTGTTCAACTCAAATCCCAGAGTTGCTACTTAAAGCAAATAGTTTGGTTTGTTTTAACTGATGGTAGGGCCACATTTGCAACTTATAGACCTAGAGCTGGATACCTGTAACTTAAATAATGACAGATGAATTCTGCTCCATTTTATCTGTAACATAGGTGGAAACTACATCTCTCAGTATGCAATGTTTCATCTTGATTGATTATAGACCCTGCTATTTGAAAGAACAAGTATGAAGTGGCCAAATAGATTCCCCTTGTGTATATTTTTCTCAATCCCATTTTGTTGCATTAGTGAAACCTGTTTATAAATGCTAGTAAAGTAGTATTCCATTAACAGAACACCCTTTTCTTCTCTTAGAAGGGAAATATTAAAATGTAATCCTCCTATTCCTTTTAGTTATATCGGTTTGCACTCAGTAAGGTAGAGGCTGGGATTTCCAAAAGAGCCTGAGAGATTTAAATGCCCAAATCCCATTTATTTTAATTGGATGCCTAACTCAAGCACCTCTGAAAATCCCAGAAATAGGAGCTTCCTGGGGTCTTCGGTGAGTTTCTGAATCCTTGTCTAGAAATCTGACTTGTCCAGTTAACCCCATAGCAGCCTAGTTTGACTAGACTTGTGCGCTAGCCTTGATTGTCTGAAGACTTAAGTTCATAATGAAAAGCAAATCTGTTTTATCAGTCTCCCACTTGTCAACTAAGATGGAATAATTCCTCTAATTGGTTAGCTTGGAAACATCCCCTCTTCTCGCAAACTGTACTTGCCATTGGCTTTTAGTGGAACTTACAGACACACATCAATCACTAAGTCCCATTTTCAAAAGATTTTTAGGATAAAATTTTAAAAAGCACCGATTAGCCTAACGCTGATGTGGTGAAATGCTCTTTAGCAGTTGAATTTGTACCTCACAAAGCAATCTGTAATCAGCTTTAACTTCAGCTAAAGAACAGTCATATGCAGCAGGATTGTTGGGGGTTTCTAAAAGCAGCACTAAATAGCTAACTCTTCTTTTGATAGTGAATGCTATGGACGGAGATTTTTTTTTTTTTTAATTTGCTGTGCATAGTAACTGTCTGCTAAATTTGGAGTTCCCTTCCTTCCTAGTTGCTAGGGTGCAACTGTAGCAGAGAGGAAAAACTCCTTGGTTCCCTCTAAGGTAGTGCAGGTGCTCTAGTACTGTTAACTCAGTTACTTAAATAGTCAAGACACTCTTTGAAAATGGGAACTCTGAGGGTTTGGGGAAAGCATTGGGGAGAACTAAAACTAAGAGCAATGTAAGTGACACTGGAAATGATTGATAAAAATGAAGAACCAGCCTATTCTACAGTTCAGTGGAATTATGATCTGCTGAACCAAAATATGAGCAAAAGTGGTGCTGAGATTGCTTCTGCCACTGGATATAGCTTGTACAGTGCTGCAACTTCTACTGATGGCTGCCTGCTAATAAGTATATGTTTGAGGATATGGCAGGAACAAGGTACAGCTGGTAAACCTACTGTTGCAGAAATGTTCTGAAATAAAGGGCACACTTGGGTGTGGCTGCTGATAAACTTTATTGATCAGAAATTAATATCTGTCATTTAGTTAAATAGAGGAGTTGGATAAATTGGAAGGATCATTTTAATGATGTGGTATCTGGTCGCTTTTGCATTGCACTAGAAAGGGATGACTCTAACCACTAAAAAACCATTGGAAGTTGTAATGAATTGTGCCTCCACTTACACTAAAGAGTAAACACTTCACAGTACAGTATGTGTCTTCATGATAAATCTCCAAGGGAGGGCAGAGGGGAAACGCAACAGAGAGCTCTGATTTCCACAACTTGTATATCTAAGAATCCAATCCTAAACCCTATGCATGGCTTGCATTTCAGTCTAGTACAAATGATGAAATGCTGATCCTACTTGAGGCCTAATTAGGACATTTTGTTTTCTACGTAACTGATGTGTAAGGTGCAATAAATACAACTAGGTAATATGGAGAAAATCATTGAGTCCCTGTAGAAGACAGGGACATTTTGAGAACAAGAGACGTGTTTTTGTGCTGCTGTCTGAAAAAGGATGCCTGGTTGCATCTCATGTCATTCTGCCTTTATATAAGGAGCAGCCTATGTATTTCTTGCTGTATTTTTTTTATTTAGATATTTTGTGCATCCACAGTTTAAATAGTGTATACTATGGTGTTACCCGATAAGTCACACAAAGCAGTGTTGGAACACACAATGGCTAACACTCCTACTGAAGGAGATCCACAACCCTGTCAGGGCAGTTAAATTGCAGACCCTACTACAGGAGGTGGGCCTCAAAGTATGCATGTGTATCTGGACTGATGAAGAACCCCTATATTTTCATTAGTAAAGGATGGTAATGAAGGGCTCTAACGGGACTTTAATCTATTACCTCAAGATGCAAAGATGTCATAGTATGTTTGTTCTTAATTTGTGTAATACAGTCCTTCTGTATTATCATGCACAGGGGTCAGGGCAAGAACAATTACTTCCACAGATCACTTATATAGGGGTGTGTGTGTGTGTGTGTGTGTGTGTGTGTGTGT
>NW_020665065.1:14799089-14862973 GCF_002925995.2 Terrapene triunguis
TGTGTATATATATATATATATGTGTATATATATATATATATGTGTATGTATGTATGTATGTATATATATAAAATATAAATATAAATATGATCTGGGCAACTTTGAGGCTGTTTGGCCTATTTTGACTTAGAATAATATCAAGCAGGCCTTCTTTCCTTTTCTGCTTCACCTTCTTGGTCAGTGTCAAGGCTGCTTCCCCACTCTGAACTTTAGGATACAAATGTGGGGGCCTGCATGAAAACTTCTAAGCTTAACTACCAGCTTAGATCTGGTCCGCTGCCACCACTCCCAAAGTGCTAATTCCCTTCCCTGGGTAGCCTTGAGAGACTCTTCACCAATTCCCTGGTGAATACAGATCCAAACCCCTTGCATCTTAAAACAAGGAGAAATTAACCATCCCCCTCCTTTCTCCCACCAACTCCGGGTGGATCAAGATCCAACCCCCTTGGATCTAAAAACAAGGAAAAATCAATCAGGTTCTTAAAAAGAAGGCTTTTAATTAAAGAAAAAGGTAAAAATCATCTCTGTAAAATCAGGATGGAAAATAACTTCACAGGGTAATCAAACTTAAAGAGCCCAGAGGAATCCCCTCTAGCCTTAGGTTCAAAGTTACAGCAGACAGAGATAAACACTCTAGCAAAAAGGTACATTTACAAGTTGAGAAAACAAAGATTAAAAACTAACACGCCTTGCCTGGCTGTTTACTTACAAGTTTGAAATATGAGAGACTTGTTCAGAAAGATTTGGGAGAGCCTGGATTGATGTCTGGTCCCTCTCAGTCCCAACAGCGAACAACCCCCAAAACAAAGAGCACAAACAAAAGCCTTCTCCCAACCAAGATTTGAAAGTATCATGTCCCCTTATTGGTCCTTTGGGTCAGGTGTCAGCCAGGTTACCTGAGCTTCTTAACCCTTTACAGGTAAAAGGATTTTTGGAGTCTCTGGCCAGGAGGGATTTTATAGTATTGTACCCAGGAGGGCTGTTACCCTTCCCTTTATAGTTATGACAGTCAGTTTTGGTACATTAGTGTCTTCTAAAAGATTAAAAGAACCGGTGTACTAGATTTATTGATGGAGCCCTGATAAGTGTCTACTACACTTGGATCAGAAGCTGTTAGTGAATGGTGGTCAGCTGTGGTTAGCGTGAAGCTTGAACGTATCCATGATAGGCATCTTAAGCCCTGTCCTAATGTGGTGGCTGAAGTCTTGTTAACTTGCAGTAGCACTAGCTGCCACTTGGAGGAAACCCATGATTCTAAAGATCTGAACAGGAAATATCAAAAATAGGCTGTTTTGCATCCGTGTGTGTGTGCGCGCGCCATATTCAATAATGTGGAAGTAAGTCCTTATACCGTAGGAAACTCATGCAGTGTAATATGAATGAAGTTAGTTGTCTGATATAGCCAGAGGTTACTAAATTCCATTTTAAGTGTGTGTGTATATATGTCATTAAAAGGTGACACACTTTGAAACTGGAGCCAAAGCTTCTAGCCATATGTAGAACAGTATTGTGATGCAAAGCAATTAAAGTGCTTCTCTTTTTGTTTAGCTGTGATACATTGTCTGCATTCATAGTCTGAACAAACACTGTTTTTCTGCACTAGTTGCAAGTGATGAATTTTCTTCTTTTCCCAGAGTGACCAGCAGCTGGATTGTGCCTTGGATTTAATGAGGCGTCTGCCTCCCCAGCAGATAGAGAAAAACCTCAGTGACCTGATTGATTTGGTAAGTGGCATTAATGGGTAAAAACAATACAGAGCATCAATAGGTGGGGCAGTAGAGATGTGGTTTATGATGTGACGATTCGGAAGTGTGGTGGCTTTGTTTGTAGTTCCTTCTCTGCAATCAACTGAACGTATGGCTTTGGCAGTGCATAAGAGGTAGGTCCCTGACCTTGTTGGGAAAGCTACTTCTCTTTCTCAGGTCAGTTGGCTTTCCTTAATTTCTTATTGGAAGTGGGTGTTCCTTCTTGATTTATTTTTTTTTTTTTAATATCATTAGAGAACTTTCTGAAGGGGGCCCTAGTGTATGCATGCATGTTTAATTCTGGGTGAGTAGGCATTAGCAACACAGAATGCAGGGTCATCACAATTTTAAAGACCATACTCAACCATGTAACTTCTTTGCTATAGTTCATCAAAACTTCATATGATGCACTTCCCATCACTACTTACCAGGATATTTGTATAATGGGTGCTACTCAGACTGCCTTCGTGCTAGTCCCAAATGCGTTTTGTGCTGCCACGGTTTGCAGTCTGACACAAGTGCCTCTTCTGTAGTTAGAGCAGTGATTCTAAAACTTTTGTGTACGGGTGAATCCTTTCACACAGGAAGCCTCTGAGTGCAAAACCGCCCGCTCCCCCCTAAATTAAAAACACAATTTGTATATTAAATGCTATTATAAATGCTGGAGGCAAAGTGGAGTTTGGGGGTGGAGGCTGACAGCTTGTGCCCCCCATGTAAGAACCTCGTGACCTCCCCCTGAGGGGTTTCAACCCCCAATTTGAGAACCCCTGAGTTAGTGTTGTCAGATATTCAAATGCCAGTGAATTAATTGGATTACTGTAGGCTGGGTATTCAGCATATGTTGCTGTGAGGACCCCATTTTTAAACTTCAGAAGAGCAGCCCATTCTTTAGGTGGTCTATTTCTACTGCTGACAAATGCATGCTCAAATGGCTTGAGGGTGAATGTGAGTACTTAGTGGGAATATTCTTCTAACAAACTTGCATGAGGGTTGGGAAGCTTAACTTTTCTCTAGAAAGACTTTAGGTCTACTTGTGTTAGAAATGCAAGTTGTTGATATGCTGGTACGGTGCATGCTCCAAGGGAATTGCTATAACGCTAGTATATGAAGACTTGGAAACATGGGATTTCTGAAGAGTATTAAATACTTCAAATGGAAAATGACTCCACACCATGTGGTCTGCAATCCAGTAAATGTTTGAAAACTAGTTTAAATTTTGCGCAAGTGGTCAGGTTTCCCTTCTTTCCCCAAAGTATGTTTCACTTTCCTGGTGAATTACTGTGGATGGAAACAAATTCCTTGTGAGGGTGGAAGAAAACATAGTTAGATCCCTGCCAGACTGTACAGGTACTTGTCCGGTCACTTTCTTTTAACTTGGACTCTACTAGTAGAGTCCTTTGTGCTTGAAGTATTAAATCTCCCTGAAAACTCTGGGTTTGTGCCCCACACACAATCTCATTTGTGGAAGAACGAAGCAGATACAGATTCCCAGAATATGAATGTATTGCACACATCCTATTTTACTATGATAGTTGGCAAAACTGATTCTGCTTTCTTTGAGTTTGATATTTTGACCTAGACTTGCTTGTACTGCAAGCTTTGGGGGGCAGGGCTGTCAAACTCTTGGGAGAGCATCTTGCAGACCAGGACCGTGTTACTGCAATATAACATTCAGGTTAAAAGGGGGGGAGCTTAACATAATCCTTTGGCAAGAAGAGTCCGATCTTAGTACATGTTGACACTGGCACACTTTGAGCCCTGCACCAAGAGTTCACTTCTCAAAGCTAACATTTCTTCAGATAGTCACAACTTAACTTAATCTAGTGTTTCTTGCTTTAAAAATCAAGTGTCTGAGTTGCTTCTCATGTCTACGACAGAATAGTTGCTGCTTAAAGTCCGTTGAACCCATTACCTATGTCTGGAGGGCTGCTCCTATGTAGCTGGGCAGGTCTGCTATAAAGTATTATCATGACTGACCCCCAGGTCCTCTTGGATAAAGTAGTATGTCAAGGAACTGTTCAGATTTGTAGTGTCTAAGCAAGTCTTGCAAGTCAGTGCAATTGTATGTGTTTGGTAACTAGGGGTGGTGCAGAAAGGGAAAAGCTCTTGCGGCTTGACCAGGATTTTGATATTTGATCTGGTATGTTCTCAGCATATTCTTTCTTCAGCAACCGGAGGTGGCCTCCGGAAATAGAAACTGCAAGAGGGGCTGCAAGCTGTTGAAATGCATATGCTGATCTGGGTTAGACCGAGAACTAGATTGCGTGTGCAGTCTATGTGAAAAGGTTCAAGGAAACTGCTGCTAATGCCATGCTGTGACTTAAGTTGGTTCTCTAGTGTTACAGTGGCTTAGTGAATTTATGGAGGCAGGAAGAGAAGATACGGAAAGCAGAACTATCCGAAAGGAAATAGCCGCAACACACTTTGGAGGCATCTCATTCAAACATGGTTTAATCTGAAATGTTAAATACTTCTGTTGCTGACTGGGAGTCATTCCTTCAACTGCAAATAAAAATGCAAGATACCAAACTGATAGTAAATCTAACCTATATTACAGTGACTGTTTGGCCCCATCAAGATCCCTCGTTGTCCTAGGTGTTGTACAAACATACAGGAGACAGTCTGAACCAAAGGGCTTAGTCCAGTGGTTCCCAACCTTTAACAACCTGTGAACCTCTTTCACCAAAATGTCAAGTCTCGCGAACCCCCTCCTAAAAAAGAATATTTCCAGGGATTTTCTCCTTTACCTGAGTATAAATTATAAAAGCAGTGATCTTGGAAATATAAAATTTGTTTTTGACATGCTTATTACACACTATTTATTATTAATTATTATTTATCATTACAGTATTTGTTACATTATGAAAATGGCAACACTCTTCCAAGATCTCACTTTCATAGCTTGTATCACTTTGAATAAGCTTGTTATAAGACAAGGCTCCTATGTTTCATCAAGAAGTATCAGATGTGAAACAGCATGAAGGTATCTAAGAAGCCAACTCAAAGAGTTCCTCTTATACAAGCATTCAGGTCTTGAGCAGTTGAAGCAAACAACACACGTTACCACAAAGCTTAAACTTGTTCTTCATAATAATTTTAAAAACAATACTAGCTGCCTATTTAATTTTAAAAACAGCAAAAAATATGCACCTACCTTTCCATTTCTTATAAGGAGTCTTGAAGTTTAAATCTCCTCAGTGTGATAGATGTGTTTGCTTTGATCTGCTTAGCTCTTGGAAGTCCAGGGGCTCCGGGCTGCTGGTCCCGTGCTCCCTGGGGTCCCTAAGGACAGCTCTGTCTGCCATTAGGGAATTTTTTTCCCGAGAACCCCCTGTAACATTTCACGAATCCCCAGTTTGGGAACCACTGGCTTAGTCTAATTTAAAACAAGTGGGTGATCAGAGGGGGCTGGGGATGAAGACAGAAGTTTATAATGTTAGGAACACCTGGTCACAGACTAGCTGTGTGCACGACTAGCAGATTCAAGGCTATTAAATCTGTCTGAACTGATCACTATCCTAGCCATTATCAGTTTTCTGTTTTCTACCATGAAGCCAATAGTAGGTTTTAATGTGGGGAAGAGTGTTCACTCTAACGGGCTAAATGGAAGAAGGTTCTTGTGGGAGAAACATCTCAGCAGATAGGAGAACAGAAAGGAAAAGGTAGGAGTGCAATGTGAAAAGTTCAATGGAGCTCATGTAGTGTAAATTGTTCAGAACAGCTGTAGTTGAGGCTGCAGAAGTTGGAAGAAAGTTGTGGGTTTAGGGCCTAGACAAGTGATCGATCACATAATGTGGATGTCAAAGTAAAGGACAGATCTTGAAAGGCTGGAAGAAGAAATGGCAAGATTTGGATAGGACCTAGATGTGTACTGCCAGGTTGTGGACCTGAGCTATTAAGAAAGAGGTGATAATGGGGAGGCGGTAAGGGTGTGGGGAGGAAGAGAGGACTCTTTGGAAGGGAAGTTTAGTAGCTCAGTTTTGATCCAGTTGATGGTAAAGGTTCTTGAGCCAGCTGTCAGAGACATGAAACGGGATGGAAGGGAATAGCTCAAGAATAGAAGTGCTGACTTCAGAGTCATTGGGATTAAAATCGTGGATACAGTCATTTAGTGATGGAGACACCATGGACTGATCCCTGTAGGATCCCTACCAAAAGTGGAAGAGCGGAGGAAGACCCATCAAATGAAAACAGAAGAATTGAAGATCAGAGATTGGAGACCCAGAAGATGGAGTGCTGCCAGCCACGTCTGGACACCAAGATTTTAAGAGGAGATGGTATATTAATTGGTATCAAACTGTAGGGAGATCCAGGAGAAGGCCCTGTGTACCTTTTTCTTTTTCTTTCTTCCCCAGCAGTACCCAGAGTTGAGATTCCTCGCTACCACCTGCCCTTACTGTGAGGGAGTCTTGTCTGCCTGCTGCGGATCACCTCCCCGACTCCACTAGCCTGTGACAATGCAAGCATGCAGGCCTCGCTCTGTATAAGTTAGTGATAGGCACGCACCAACCCACAAGTCTTCCAAGTGTCCCTAGCCCCTGTTTCACTGAACTATGTTCTTCTACTCCCAAAGGAATAGTACACACAAGTTATACAAGATTCAATTCAGGATCACCACTCCGCATAACATATGACATCTAAATGTATTTATTGTTAACAAACAAACAAAAACCACATTCTACCAATTGTTTCCAATATTCTTACTTACTATCGGTTACCTATAATACAATCATAATATGCTTTGTAGAACCTAAAGTTAACTCTCAAGACATTCCCCTGTTTCCTACGGGATAGTTTACCCCAAATACTTTTTCAGCACTGTCAGCCAGCATGGCTGAGATCCCCTTTAAGATCAAGCCTGTTGGCAGCTTGTTTTCACAGACTGAAGGATGCTAAGGCATCTCTCTGCATCCCTGATGTAGGATAACAAACCTCTGATCTTCACCTGAAAACAGCTGCCCCATCTTTACCTCCTCCTTTTTAATTTCCTTCTGAAGTGTCCAAAAGCTCTTCATTAGCATTTGACTCAGTATCCTAACACTTCTGTTGGAAGATGCACAATGATCCACCAGGAAGCTAAACATTATCCACATCCTGTCTGGAGAAGTTTGTCTTGGGAAACACTACCTGTGAGTGACCTGCCTTTAACTATAGGGCTTAGGGAACATAACTTTCAGCATATATAACTCCTTGCATATTTTCCATGCATCTTGCAACGATTATGGTGACCATTGTGACACGTGCTTTCAGTAGAGACCTTACATGATCCCCTTTGGTGAATCCAGGAAAATCCCTATACCCCTATGAACCTCCTGCCTTCCTTCTGCCAGTAGGCATCAAAAGATTCTTGGGTCAAAAGTAAAGATCCTTAAAATCAAACTAAGTTCTTAAGCAGCATTTTTCTTTGCCTGTCGGTAAGTTTCAGTTATTCATGGATATATTTTTCCTCATTTTATGTGTACAGTGAAATTGACGTTAACCAGTACTTAGGGATAAAAATCTAAACCTTCCAAGCCTTGCTATAAGATTTTAAGAGCAGTTTCAGCAGAGAAGGTTCTTGTGTCCTCTAAGACACTGCTTTCCAGAAGTTTCCTAAAGCTAATGCTGAAATGTACTGAGTCAAAATTCAAAGCACTCTTATTAGTAAAGATAAAGTAATTCTTGATCTTGCTGCTGCCCCAGACTCAGTATGTTGAACCTAAAGTATAATTGTGTGCTCAGTCTCATTTTAATCTCACAATGAGTAACAGGTCACTAGTAGCTGGTAAATTCAGGAAAAAATAGACTACGCCTTCACTTAGGGTTTCCTGAACCTGTGGAATTCAGTCACATGAATTCACTCGTATAGCATGGCTGGCTTTAAAAAAGACTGGATAAATTTCCTGATGATAGTTAAATAAGCTAAGAACAAATTTTGTGTGTCAGGATGTAAGCTATTCATTGCAGGGGTCAGGAAGGAATTTTTTCCCTGCCCACTCACAGGTAAAGCCCTTTGTAATTGGCTGGATTTGCATCACCTGGGGTTTTGGTCATCTCCTGAAGTCTCTTGTCCCTGCTGGAGGCCAAAGGTAGGATATAGATTCAATGATCTGACTACTGTAAATCTTGCTTGTTGTGAAGCTTTGAAGAATAAACAGTTATTAAAACTTGAGCCAGTACAAGAAATATCCAGAACAAGTTGTCTAGGAAACTCTATGGGAAGTCTTGATTTGAATAATTGGTTTGAGTCTTCTAATAGCGCTGAAAATTGTTGGTTACCTCTAAATGTTTGAATTACTTTTTGGAAGGTGCTTATTAGTGCTCTACATGCTTTCCATCAGCAACACTCTATGGGCTTCTTGTTCATAGTGAAAGGGTAATATGAAACAGACTAGTTTGGACCATTCCTGTTTAGAATACGAGCTCATGTGATGTGATATTCCCCCACTAGTGATAGTGCGGTCTCTGCTGGAGACTAAACATGAAGCTGTCTCTGAAATTCATTAGAACCCCCCCGCCCCACCCACCCACCCCGGTCAGCAGTGTCAGAGATTGCCATAGGGTAAGGGTTCAACCCTTGCAGCAGAGTGTCACTTGGTCACCACTCCAAGAGCCAGAGGTCTGCACTGAAAGTGGATAAAAATCAGTTCGTCCTTTAAAAAAGAATTTTCTATTTAATACCTATTTTCTTAAAAAATAATCCTCTTTAAATTTTATTTGAAATTATGACACTTAAGACCTTAGTTTATTATGATGCACTAATTTAAATAGGCTGCATCATTGTACCCTCAAATCTTAATGAGTTAAAAGATACTGTTTAACTAGATACTGAATCGAAGGAAAACATCTTTAACTTTTGAGATCTGGTCAAGTTCTAGAATTCAGTAAATGGTTGTGACATTTAATATCTATTTTCATTCTTTACAGTGGAGTGAGTGCTGGTACTTACATTTTTTCCAAATGTAAGTACTTTCAGTTTTTCTTCAGAAAAGATTTTGCCTTAAATACTGTTTTTCAGTTTAGTTAGTAGGTGCCGAGAGTATTTTCTCTTGACTAGTTGATTCAGATTTCAGAAACTGAATAGGAATTGGAAAAGCAGGAAAGCTTGTTTTTCCTCTTCCAATCTATCAATAAAAACCAGGTGGGAGAGGATGAGTGCCTTTGAAGTCAAGGGACTGAACCATCAATTCACTAACTACAGTTAATGCTTCCTTTGTGTAATCATTTTAAAATGCAAAACACATTTTGATGTTTTTAATGTGTCCAATATATTTAGGGTAATTTTATTTAATAAACAAAGTGGTATTTGTGCATTTTTTAATTGAATTCCAGTTTCCACCCAAATGTGGCCTGCCACAAATCACCAGTGTAAAAACAAAACTCCTCTTCCTCCCCCACGACTTTTCTAACCTAAGAAAAAATGCAGAAGCGGAGGATCTGAATAAATGTATGTTGACTTATATAATTGCTTAAATATAGATAGTGTTGCCTCCTGGATAGCAAAAAGTACTTAGTGGCAAGGCAATATTTAGTTGCTAATCAAGATGCTTTAATGGTTATACACCTCTACCTCAATATAACGCTGTCCTCAGGAGCCAAAAAAATCTTACCGCGTTATAGGTGAAACCGCGTTATATTGAACTTGCTTTGATCCACCGCAGTGCGCAGCCCTGCCGCCCCGGAGCACTGCTTTACTGCGTCATATCTGAATTCGTGTTATATCGGGTCGTGTTATATCGAGGTAGCGGTGTACCAACCAATTTGAATCTTTCTTTAGGAAGATAGATTTCAAGTACAAATGCAAAACAAGATTAAAATTTATTTTAAATCAAGGTTTCCTGCTTGCTGAATTTAAATCAGATTTTAATCCTCCCCCACCCTTGCCTGCACTTAACTTGCATTTATTTCCATATATTTACATGCATTTTGTCCATTTGTACTCCCGTGATGCACTTAATACCAAAATATGCTTCTTCCCAGAAATGTGGGATTAACAGTGCTACTCATTCCAAAATCATGAGTAAGGACTCCTCAAAATTGAGACTGTTAGTCTCGATTTATGGTGGGGGGGTTGTTGTGGTGTTTTGTTTTGTTTTGGCTGCTTTAGATCCTTTAGAGTGCATGTCTTCAACTTTTTCACTGTAACATTGTAGGGGATAGGAGCTTCATTTAGTTTTAAATGAAAGCTCCGATTCTCAATCACATGACTCCAGGAGTTGGAGCTTTAAAAAAATTAAATTTTATGATTAAATGGCAAGAGATGCCGCTGCTGACATGTTGTAATCTTATAGCTGTCTCCTTCTGTTTCCATCCTTTTTTTATCATCTTTCCTATGTTCCCTGCTAAAACCACTTCTGTCTTTCCTGTTCCTACCCAAACTTCTTTTCTGGCCTTTCTTCAGCTCTTTTCCAGTTATCCCAGGTTACTCACAATCTGGAGAGCTCTTCCTTTCCCTCTTCAAGGTCCTGACAATAAAGGGGTGTGCTCCCCTTTTGCCCAGCTGATATTTATTACTTAGTTCTGTTAGTTCTAGCCTGACTCACTCTTGCTTGCATATTTATACCTGCCTCTGGAAATTTCCACTACATGCATCCGACGAAGTGGGTATTCACCCACGAAAGCTCATGCTCCAATACGTCTGTTAGTCTATAAGGTGCCACAGGACTCTCTTTAGTTCTGTTATCAACTCTTATGCACCTGCCTGAACAGCCAAGTCACTTCCAGTGATTAACAGTGGTAATGACAAACATTTCTTTATTCTATCTTCTGAATTCTGGCAGTGACTGAGAATTGCAGATAAATCTATTTGCCATGGACTGTGTGCTTGTATTAATTGTGGATCTCTCTCTGTTTTTTTTTTTTTTTTTTTAAAGAGTCATGCTGAAGCAAACTTGAAAGAGTGCAATCACAAAGCATTTACTATGTTTTTGAAATTTATATTGCATTTTGAAAAAGCTTGCTCACAGCCCACCTTCTCCTGTGATGCATATGGAAAATTTTCAAAAGGGCCTAAATGACTTAACGTCCCAAGGCATTCTGAAAAATTTACCCATGATCCTGTGTGCCATCTTGCAGTTGGGTTTTGTACAGATCAGGGTCATAGCCAACGTACTGCTAACAATATTACAAAACTAAACAGAGGAGATGATGTTCTGGGTCTTACATGCATGCAAAAGTTTCAGTAACTAATGTGGCAAAAACTAACATCTGTAGGTTTATGCTTTGTCTAACTGTTCAGAAGTACACAGTATTAAATTCCCTCATTTCAAATTCTATCACCTTGACAGAGAGAATCTGTATGCTGCTCATTAAGTATATTAAAAAAAAATTCAACAGCTCATTGCCAACATGAGCTTGCATAGCCCCTCAAAGCTAACTGTATATTACTGCCATCAACTGTTGTGTTGACTGGGGAAAAGGGTCAGACTTGAACGTGAAATAATAAGGTAGGAAGAAGAGTGAAACTTTTTTGGGTCACTGGCCCTCATCAGACCAAACACTTTTCATTCATTAGCAAAACTGTTTGTGGTTTGCCCTTTTGCCACATCTGTTGTTGCTTTCTCCCACTGCAGAGACTACAATTAGAGTTCATTAGAGACCTTGTCAATCACGAGACTCCAGAAGTCCCGCCTGAAAGAAGCTGTGTATGGTGCTGGTAATGTGCCTTGGCATGGAACACTCTGCTTAGCATTTAATTAGTAATTATTTGTAAACACTACTTGCAGGCTGTCAAAATGCACAAGATAACTTTAAAATCACTTTTTGAAAAAAGACTTTAGTGTAGGAAGCCGCTACCTTTTAAGGATCATTAGCTTAAATTAGAACAGTTTTCAAGCAGGCTTAAGCAGGAAGTTTAGTGTAAATGAAGCCTTGAAGTGTACCTGACAGCAGTCCATGGGGTATGTTGTTGTTTAATAAGAGGTGCTGTATTTGTCATTAAACTGTTCAGTGTACACTTTAGCTGAAATGCGATGATGATGGACCAAGTGGGACAATCTGAAAACATTTAATACAATTCTTATAACAGTACCCGCTATGTATTTACTTTAACTCCATAACCTATATTGCCTCAATTCTTTATTCCCTCAGGTTGGTGTTTTCATTGTTTGTGAGAAAATAACTTGTGCTGTCAACAATTCTCTTCACTTCTTTAATAATAATAATAATAATAATAAATAAAAAATCTTTAAAACAAGCATGCCTTTACTTTCTTCCCTCACACCAAATTGGCAGGCAGATTTCTCTAGAAAAGGAAAGTAGTAAATGAAACACCTTCTGGATGATAGTTGATTTGTAGCATGAGTATGGTGGATCAAATTATTTGATCTAAAACAGGGTGTTAGATTTGGGTGGGGAAGGGGAAAGAGGCTGGTGGTCTTCATGCTTGGTACAGTTTTAGAGTAGCTGGATGGTTATCTTAACATGCTCAGAGTAATAGCTAAAAATATGACAGGGAAGCCTTATGAGGCCCATCTAAAAGTTGATGATGCCCATTGAAATTAAAGGGAGTAGTTGTCACCTTTATGAAACATTATTTCTGAATCATTGTGCTTGTGGCAGGAGAACATTCCATGGATACAAACTTGTTTTAAAGTTTCTATCCTTGCAGGCTGACTATCTGCAGGAGCTTAGTTTCTGCAGACTGTTCATCAGAAGAGTGCTGACCTGGTATGCTACCTAGTACAGAGTTAATGTACTCCTTCCCATAAGGAGGGAAACATGGTAAAAAGAAAAATGCGGATCAAGAAGCAGCTCAAATGCTTCATGTATGTTCCAAGATATTTAAAAGATGAACTGCGCTCTGGAATAGCTTAAGCAATTCCAGTGTTTACGATGAATGCATGGCTACTTCTATTCTTCAGATATTGGGAGAACGTGCTCTTAAGGACCCATGTTATAATTGCAGTGTAAAAATGGGAATCTGATGGAAATGAGGTGTCCCTCTTTAGTCTGGGAGGATTGTTTTTGACACGGGTTCTTCAGCTCTGTAGATCTTCCAGTCTCTACCAGTTTAAAAGACATCAGAAATGGGTATTTACCTTGATTCCCCCTTAGCACTGTTACTAGGTTATCCCTGCTTGCTTTAGTTGGGTGACTGTCTAGACTTCTGTGGGCTTGCTTTAATAGGAAGATTGAGCATTAACCTTCACTACTTCTCAGTATGCTGTCTAATCAGGCTTTCTACTAGTGCCCCTGTGCCTGAAGGATTTTCCTATTGAATACTTAATCTGGATGTTAACCTGGCTGGATTCTTCAATCTAAGTTGTACATGTATAGACTGAGATAATTTGGATCCAGGGAAACAAGGATAATACTTGCCCTGTAAAACAGAGGATTTTAATTAAAAGCAATACACTTCTTGGCTTCAGTGGACAAGCAGATTGGCCAAGAGAAGTAATTTTGCTTACAGCCACAACTTCAAGTAATCATACCTGGAAGATTGATGATCAGTGATCTACCAAAATGAAAAAAAAGCTGCTTAAGTCCTTTTTTGCTTTGGTTTATAAGAAGGCTTTGAAAGCTGTTTAGATTTTTTTTACGGTAGAAAATCAGTTTGTTGTTTTTCTGCTGTAGAAGAATCTTTAAAATGATGAGAGAAATGACCTCAACAGTGAAAGTTGAGCCTCTGAGGGCTTGTCTTGGTGGTGGGGAGCAATATACCAGTATATACCACTACAATTTTATCTGTCTGGAACTCAAGTGTACATGGGGAGTTAGAGGAATATGATTATGCTGGTAAAGTCCCCATGCACGCAAGCCTTCAGATGAGTATGAAATTTTAGTCAATTTAAAACTGTTTTTAAACCCCTATAACATCAATTTATTCTCCTTTTTAGAGAAGGAAGATTTTTGTTCATCTTCCATCCTTTCAATTAAGATATTGAAAATAAAAATAAAGATGCTCTGAAACTTTAGTGGATCAGTTTGTGAAAGTGCAAGACCAAAGTTGATATTCCTAATATTTCCAAGGTGGAAAACAAGCAAACTTGACAATTTTGGGTCTTTTGATGTATAAAGTAAAAAGGTACAAACTCAACTGTAAAAAACCAAACTAGCTAACCATAAAGGAGGATGGGTAACAGTCTTTGCCTTGATTTGAAGTAATTGGGGTACCCGCATGATGGAACACATCTCCATCTGTTCAAAAGGTATCAGTGACGTGTTTGAGTAGATGGTCCTGCTTGGTTTTAACTAGTCATCTTCTAAACTTGAAGGCTCGATATCAAGTAGAGGGCATTGCCCAGTCTCTACGTATAGCATTCACAGTACTTCAGGCTTTCTCATCTCCTTAAACCTAAGCCCTGGTATGCTGTTGCTGCCTCTCAGCCATTCATGTTCCAATGCAGTGGAGCAACAAATTCAACTATATGTGCTTAACTCATATTAGAATAGGGCAGTGGTGGGCACTAGGATACATCGGTGTCAAGGTACTTTTTAAAAATACACTGAGCCTCAGGGCAGGTCTACACTAGAAGTGCTACCTCAGCACATCTGTGCCGACGACGGGAGAGCACTCTCCCATCAGCATGATGACGTCACCTCTGTGAGAGGCGGAAGCTATATAGCGCTGGCGTGGACAGCGCTTAGGTCGCTGTAACTTGCGTCGCTCTGGGGGAGTCTTTCACACAGCTGAGTGATGCAAGTCAGATCAACTCAAGCAGTAGTATAGACCTGCCCATAGTGGTCTGTGGCTCTGTTCTGATCCTCTAAAGATGGCTGGGGAAGCCAAATGGATTCTTATTGACAATAGTGTCCTCAGAAACTAGAGCATATTTAAACCACTTATTCAGGTATTCCCTCACCCCAGAAAGGAAGGGGAAATTAGACTGCTCCATAGGCTCTGCGGGCAGTTCCCTAATTTAAACGGCCTCTGAACAGTGTTCACGGTGCTTCTACCACAAATCTTTTTGTTCTTTTCAGGGGTTTACCACTTAGCAAGTCTCCTAGTAGACAGAATGCAGTCTCTGTACAGAGTACTCGGGTAGTGTCCAAGAAGGTGGTTTGTAGTCCGAACACTGACAAATGTTTGGGCTTGTATTCAACTTTAATGTAAGCCTTTCTCCAACCGTGAGTGATTCTTTCAGTTTCCAGATTGTCCTTGCCAAATACAAATCAAACAATTGTTGTCGTATTTATGTTGGAACTCTCTGCACCACACGTGAAGGTTTTATGGATGCCTAAAGTCTCAATAAAACACATTATGGATAGTCACTTGAGATTTGTCATTTATGCTGCAAGATGGATAAGAATTTGAAAAATAGCCTGGACAGAGCACTCCTTATTAAATAAGCCTGTGGACAACTGATAAGATCCATTTGCCTAGAGCCATTACAATTTAACTCACTAAATTAGTACATACAAGCCAGGGATCCAGGCTTCAGTTACTTTGAATTAAATTCTTTTTTTTAGGTCTATGGGTGATTTGCTTAAAATTTTACTTTAAGTGGAGATTTCTTCTATATATGCAAAATTGAGTTCTGACCTTGGTCTGTGAAACTTCAAATTGTACACTGCAGAAGAAGTATATTTAATGGCAATGTTGTGGGGTGGTTTCCCTAGAACCTGTCTTACACAGATGTAAGAATTAATATTGTAATTCCTCTTAAAAGAATACTTTTTAGGTCCCTTTCAGTCAAATAGAATTCTCCAAAATTGCTTTCTTTGTGAGATGACTAGTTTGTTCTGAGCCCTAAAACTAAAAGCTTGTCAGTGCAAGAAGTTTTTGCAGCTTTCGATGTCAACATAGCTAAAGTCGCAAACCCCTTAATGAGGATGCAGCGAAGGTGGCTGACTAGTGTTGCTTATTTCAGTTCCCATGTCAGTATAAGCACACTGACACCAGTGTAACTATACCTATTCTAGGGCTCTTACTAGCATCTCTGTCAGCGCAAATAAATAAGTAAACGTGCATGCATGAATTTTACCAGCAGAACAGTATAGACCAACCCTAACTCTCTTGGAAAGATGGCTTTCCAAAAAATTCTTCCAGCTATTCATAATCCAGACAGAGGAAAACTTACTGCTAGCTGTTAAATTGTTGCAGTGTGAACCAATTTAAGTTAAACTCAAATTTAGTGTGTACATAGTCATGAATATTATTTGGCTTAACACCACTTACCTGAGGTGCTCTTGAAGCAGCTTATCTAAACTTAATTGATCTTCAAAACACCTTTCTGCAATAAAGGGGTTTTTAAATCCACTTAATAGGTGAACTGAGTCACAAATTAAAATTGAGACAGTGCACCAAGATAGCAGCTGGAAAGATAGTCTTGTGCTTTAGCCTCTATACTCTCTCCTGTCACTGGCATACATCATCTTTTTAAAGATGTTCAGCCCTGATCTGCTAAATAACTGAAAACAAAACAGTAAATGTGCACAACACCAGTTTTTTGTCTTCATAAAGATAGCCAAAGGTACAATTCTCCATCTTAACAAGTACATTTTTAATTTTATTTTGACATTTTGGCCAGCTGCACAGAAATAGACATCAATTCTAGGAGGAGTTTGACTAGTTCTCAAATTCATATTACAGCAGAAGAGTGAAGAATTTTAATTTTGGGTAGGACTTGCATAAACTAGGAAAGCAAATTAAAAGGTACTAATTATGATGCAGAAAAAGAAGCAAGCACACTAAACTAAACTGTCTTTCATGAGCATTAATATAGACTTGCCAACAGTATGTATCAAAGTGTAGAATATCAATCAGCGACTTAACTGGGCATTTCTCTGGTCTAAAGGTTTGGAAATAGATGTACTTTCAACTCTCTTCCATATCTTCATCCCAGGAAAGCTCTAAAAAAGGTCTCTTTTAGTAGAGAAGCTATGGTGCTTCCTGGAGATACCCAGGGTTGTAAGGATCTCACTACCATCTGCCCTTAGTGAGATGAAGCCTTGTCTGTGCCTACTGTAGATCAATTCCCCAAATCCACCAGCCTCTAGCAACACAAGCACGGCCTCCCAGGCCCTGCTCTTTCTTTTCAGGTTAATGATAGGCACACTCCAACCCCCCAGCACTCCAAGCATCCCCCTGGGGTGTCTAGCCCTTGTTTCACTGGATGCTCACAGAATTCTGATGCGCTACTCCCAAAGGAATAGTACACGTTTACCGGTTACACCTCGGGATCACTACTCTGCTCAACACAGCACTTAGATATGTTTATGGTAAAAACAAGATGTTTATTTAACAGATTTGAGAAGAAGCAGGTAAAATTAGTGGAAACTAATGGTTATATACAAAATAAAACCATAACAGCCTTTCTAGACTAAACAGCCAAACTGGCTTAGATCCTCCATTCATAAGACAAGCCAGCTGGCAGCTTGTCCCATCTGTGAAGGATGCAGAGTCTATCCGTCCCTGCAGTTAGATTTTTTTTGGACTTTATTATCTTCACTTACAAACAGTACCCTCTCTTATGGTTTTTCTTCCTGTAAATTTCCCTCCTTGAAGACTTCACAATCCCTTCATTAGCATCCAGCTCAGACTGTAAGTAGGCATTCATTCTGAAGTATGCAACTCAGTCTATATGTAGCATGACAGGTAAGCAAGCATCTCCTGGTCACTTCTGGTCACTATCCCCAACCCAGACCTTAAGACCATAAGTGTCAGTGTATAAATGACTCCTTGTATGTTACGCATACATACACTTCATGATTCCGATGATCAGTGTGACACAAGCTTTCAGTAGAGAACTCACATGACACCTGTTGGTGAACTATATGAAGATACCAGACCCAGTGGATCCCTGTAAGCCTGGTGCACCCCTGTGGTCTCTGCCAATTAGCACCAAGAGGGCCCAGGTCATAGAAGCCCAATACGTTAGATCACTCTTCTTTATATATAAAAAGTTACTAACTGATCCATAAAAACATATCCATTAAATTTGCAAGTTCAGATATTTGGAAGATCACACCAATGTAGATTTGGAACCAGCTTGATAGTGCAGCTAAAAAAGTGCACTCAGACAAATGAAGCACCTCGTAGCTGCTTGTGCTTTTGATGCTTTTTTTTTTTAGCGGTATAAAAAAGATACAGAAATCACCTCTAGAGGACTCCTGTTTCCTAGGCTGCACAGGTGGCAAAGAACATGAGGCTATAGGTGAAGCCTTTTGAGACTCATTTTAGAAGCTTGGAGTCCTGAAGACTAGACAACATGAAACATAATTCAGACAAGCAAGTGAATAGATGGTTGTCTGGAGAGGGCAGAATGTTAAACATTCTGAGACACTTGATGAACCCTTTGAAAAACAGAACTGTATTGCTGACAGCAGAGTGGATTCAAAAGTGAGATCTCTAATGTCATGCTCTTTCAAAAACTGTTGGCTAGTATGTTAAGCAGTGGGCAGTCAACAGCTAGATGTTTAAGAATTTGCTGAGGTTCTAAACTGAGTGGTTTTGCCTAAAATAAGGGGCTCGGGCACACTGAATAAAATTCTCCTCCAGTGAGAGCCAGTTTTCCTTTCAAGTGGCTGTAAATGGAAACTCATCTAGTTAGGAAAGATTACCTTGATGGTAATTCAAGACCTTATTTAATATATGTAAATGGTTAAAGGGACACTCACAATACAATTTAAGCTAACTTTGTTTGCTAATAATCTTAGATTATTAAAATAACTTAAATCTAATTTTCTTCATTCCATTTTCTGTACTCTGTATTTTAAGCTTGGATAAAAATGAAATCACTTTCACTATTGAATTTCTTAGTACTGCAGTGCTTGGGTTGCAAATACTTGAAGGAGGGTGTGTGTGTGTGTGTGTGTGTGTGTGTATAATTATTATTTGTATTTTATTTTTTAAATAACCTTCACTGGAATGTTAAAGAAACCCATATCTTTTATTTGTTGAGCTTTTATAAAAACCACAATTTTTGATCCAAAATTGAGTTTGTTCCCTTTTTGAAAACTGGAATAGCTGGGGAATAGGTACATCACAATAATGCACTTCAGATTAGTGTGCTTCTCTAAATTATAGTTGTTTTTGTCACTTGTTACTGGTGACGTCAGCCTGATTCGTGACACAAGTAGTTAAGACTTCCTGGGATTCATAGATTCTCAGACCTGAAGGGACACCATTGTGGTGATCTAGTCTGACCTTCTGTCTACAGTAGGCCATAGAACTTCCCTAAAATAATTTCTAGCGCATATTTTTTTTTTGTAGAAAAAATCCAATCTTGATTTAAAAATTGTCAGTGATGGAGAATCGACCATGACCCTGGGCAAGTTGTTCCAAGTAATTACGCTCACTGTTAAAAATTCACGCCTTGTTTTTCACTCCTAATTTGCCTACCTTCAACTTCCAGCCATTGTATAGTAGAATACCTTTTGTCTGCTATATTGAAGAGCCCATTATTAAATATTTGTTTCCCATGAAGATACTTATAGCCTGTAATCACCACCCCTTACCCTTGTCTTTGTCAGACTCAAGCTAAATACACCGAGCTCCTTATCACTATAAGGCATGTTTTTAAATCATTCTTAGGGCCCTACCAAATTCATGGCCATGAAAAACGCATCACAGACCATGAAATCTGGTCTCTTGTGTGCTTTTTACCCTATGCTAAACAGATTTCACGGGGGAAAACAGTGTTTCTCAAATTAGGAGTCCTGACCCAAAAGGGAGTTGCAGGGGGTCACAAAGTTATTTTAGGGAGGTTGCAGTATTACCACCCTTACTTCTGCACTGCCTTCAGAGCTGGGTTGCTGGAGACCAGACCTGGGCTCCTGGCCAACAGCCACCGAAGGCAGAGCCACCACCAGCAGCAGCACAAAAGTAAGGGTCGCAACACCATACTATGCCGACCGTACTTCTGCGCTGCTGCCTTCAGAGCTGGGTGGCTGGAGAGTGCCGGCTGCTGACTAAGGGCCCAGCTCTGCAGGTAGCAGCGCAGAAGTAAGGGTGGCAATACCATACTATGCCATCCTTCCTTCTGCGCTGCTGCTGGCAACTGCTATGCCTTTAGAGCTGGGCTCCTGGCCAGCAGCCACCGCTCTCCAGCTTGCCCAGCTCTGAAGGCAGCACTGCCGCCAGCAGCAGCACAGAAGTAAGGGTAGCAGTACCACAACGCCCCCTACAATAACCCTGCGACACCTCTCCACGCAACTCCTTTTTGAGTCAGGACCCCTAGAGTTACAACACTGTGAAATTTCAGATTTAAATAGCTGAAATCATGACACTTAGGATTTTTAAAATCCTTTGACCGTGAAATTGACACAAATGGACTGTGAATTTGGTAGGGTCCTAATCATTCTTGTGGCTCTTCTCTGAACCCTCTCCAATATATTAACATTCTTCTTGAATTGTGGGCACCAGAATTGGACACAGTATTTCAGTAGCAGTTGTAGTGGTGCAAAATATAGAGGTAAAATAACCTCTACTTTTACTTGAGGTTCTCTTATTTGTTCATCCAAGGCATGTATTAGCCTTTTTGGCCTCAGCAAGTGGATAGATGGTTACCTGAATGTCTGGGGCGGGTGGAATGTTAAACATTCTGTGACACCTGATGAACCCTTTGAAAAACAGAACATTGCTGATGGCAGAGTGGATTCAAAAGGGAGATCTCACTTCCAGTGCCTCACTGGAAGCTCTTGTTCAGCTGATCATCTACCATGACCCCCAAAACTCGGTGTCACTTGCTTCCCAGGGATAGTCTCCCATTGTATCTATATGGCCTACATATTTTGTTCCTACATGTGTATATTTACTTTTAGCTACATTAAAACACACTGTTTGCTTGTGCCCTGCTTACTAAGTGATCCAGATCACTCTACCAGTAGCCTGTCCTCATCCTTATTTACTCCTCCCCCAATGTTTGTGTCCTCTGCAAACTTTCAGTGACTCTCTTCCCCCCCCCCCCCCCATTCATTAATAGAAATGTTAAATAGCATTGGGCAAGAGTAGATTCCTGTGGGATCACAGCAGAAACACTCATTCAGTGATTCCCTGCTTAAGGTACATTTTTGGAACCTATCAGTTAGCTGTCTTTTAATGCATTTAATGTTTGCTATGTTAATTTTATCTTTCTAGTTTTTAATCAAAATGCCATGTGGCACCAAGTCAGATGCCTTACAGAAGACTATATTAGATCAATACAATTGCCCTTATAAACCAAATTTGTAATGTAATAAAAAATCAAGCTGTTACACGGTGGTTGCTCATTGGATGGCTAATTGGTATAGAGACCTTCACCTGTAGGCCATTGGTCAAAATCTAGGGCTGGTTGGGGCCTGCCAGGTGGCAATCTTCAGCTATTCAACAGGTTACATGGAATGAGGTGGTGCTTCAACAACTAGCACTATGTTGCCAGTCGCAGGAAAAAGACCAAGGATTTTATGGGTGTGAAGAATAACCTACTATAACTCTTTAAATGTGGTCCCTGGAGATTAGAATTGAGGTCTATTTCCAGTGCTCTGCAAATAACCTAAGTGTGACACTGCCTATGATGAGTCCTTGTGTCACCTTAGAGACTAACAAATTTATTTGGGCATAAGCTTTTGTGGGCTAGAACCACTTCATCGGATGCATGAAGTGAAAAATACAGGCGCAGGTATAAATACATGAAAGGATGGGGTTGCTTTACCAAGTGTGAGGTCCGTCTAACAAGATAAATCAATTAACAGCAGGATATCAAGGGAGGAAAAATAACTTTTGAAGTGGTAAGAGAGTGGCCCATTACAGACAGTTTATGTACGATGTACTATGATGTACCTCTCATGCACTGAGCAATGTTTAATCAGGTCTGTAGGGTTGTCAGACAAGCACCTTTCTATGGTAGTAAATTCATTTTTATCTATATAGCAGTTTTAAATTTAAAACAGACTCTTCCAACCCACCTCATATGTATATGGGCTGTTGCATATATAATTTACATCTGAGTCTTCAGCCTCAAAGTCCATTTGAGTCTCACTTAATAAACAAAACTTGTGTTGAATTTGTGAGCACAGACATATGATGGATCAAATTAAGGTTTAGCAGCATATGTGGATTTGGGGGAGTGACTTTAGTAGTGGTTTGTAAGCACAAGATGAGTGGAGCCAGGCTTCCTTTTTAAGTTTCCGCAACATCCGTTAAGCTGTGTCTGTGTTCTGCTGGAACAGGAAATTCTAAGGCTGCGGAATGACTCAGTAGAATTATAATGAAATTTTATTAGATGCTGGCCCAAAATGGAAGGAATCCAGTCTGAACTGGGTGGCATGCCAAAATGATCACTGTTATGAAAGTGCCGGCTAAGCGTTAGCTGTTTTTTGCATTCAAGTGGTTTTCTGATTGACGTTGACGATCTTTTTTCACTTCTATACAGTGACATCAGTCTTATAAGAATTCAAATAAAAATAAGAGCCTTAAAGACTTAAGTGCAATTAAAATGTTCCGTTTTTAAATTTGGGGATGTTTGCTTTTTATTTAAAAAGCTGCATGCATCTTACATCTCTGCAGACACCTGCATGTTGTAGAGCCTAATTCAAAGGGCAGACAGGTCCAAGTGCCTAGTGTACTGTGGTTTGTTTTTTCTGTTTTTTGTTTTTTTTTGAAACTCAATCAAGCTGGAGCTATTAGTACTTTAATGAGCCTTCCTTTCTAGCTCTTGTCCTTGGGCAAAATTCATCGGACCTTTAACACCACCAAATTTTGCACATACTTTCCAAAATGAGGTTACTGGAGGGTTGGTGCACATTGTAATTTGGTCTTTAAGCATGGACAGGCATGCTATTTATATGCAAATTAACATAGCATAACGTTGGGATTAGAGTTGTAAACACTGAAATCGGTAAAGACACAAATTAAGGCTCTTGTAGCAACCTAGCCCACTGAGATTGCAAATTTAATATTTTAGATGAATATCTGTGTTGCTAAATATATCCATAATACAGGTCTGTCTCATCTTATGCGCATTTAACATGAGTGAATTCAGCTTTGCGCAGTCGGCAAAAAAAAGAGGAAAAACAATTTAAGTACCGTACCTGTAGTGCGGGCGATTCCGCCCGCCATTACACTCAATGGAATTTTGACTATATGCGATTTTCACTTTACGCGCTGACTGCAGAACGTAACCCCAGCGTAAGATGCGACAGACCTGTATGCAAGGGGCAGAATTCTACTGTCACGCACATCCAGTTCCACTAGAAATTGCCTGAGTATATCACAGGACAAACTTGAGGCCTATATATGTAATGTAGGAGTTGGATTATTATTCACTTTAACTCTTGTATTTCCAACAATACACAAGCATTCTTTTTTTTTAAGTTAGATCATATCTAGATGTAAAATCTGCTCTTGACTATTCTTGATTATGCAGTTGATTCTGTTGGTCAAGAAGTGTATCAGGAAGGAACAATTATTAGGCCGACTGGCTGCTATAGAAGGTATACAATTTCAGCCTGGACACAGGTGATCACTTGTACTGCTGATATGAAAATGGTTAACTTAATTAAAACTTTGTCTAAATACTTGGCTCACTTCTTCAGTGAAGAATACTGTTACACAGAAGACAACAGAATCCTTGTTCAACCAACATGCACTATAATACGGTGGTCTCATTTTCATTCAGTTTCTTTCCTTTATGCTACTCATTCATTGTATATCTAATTTGAAAAAAAAAAAAGAGTACCATCACCTCATTCTATGGTACGTGCTTGTGAATAGCAATGCCATTTAAGCCCAGTTTGAACAACTAATTTTGGGCCCTGGAGACTTGCCTTTTTGTGTGTTTTTTTTTTTTTTAATTTACTTTGGGGGTGGTCTCCATACACCATCATGTGAAAATACCTATTTGTAATGCCCACCTGCAGAAGTGAAGATACCTTGGGAGTCTCAAACAATGCAGAGGAAGCCAAACTTAAATGTTAATAGTGATCATTGGGCCCAGGGTAGGAAGTTAGGATTACATACTCAACTCAGTCCTTGGCAGAACTTCTTTGGTTGTAAATGGGGAAGTTTGCAAAAAAAAAAAAAAAAAAAAACTAAAGTATGACCTGTATGTAGAAACTAAATTTAGTTATTTCATACTTTGTCCCCTTCAGCATCACTAATTGGGGAAAATAAGATCACCTTTTGGAAACAGCCACTATTTTTGCCTTTTGATTCTCTGCCTTTCCCCTTTCTCTTGCTCCTACCTCTTCCTTGTGAGTGTCCCACTTTCTTCTGCATCTCCTTCCTTATAGCAATACCAGTTCCCTCCATGTGTGTTTTGATCCCACCTGCTTTCCCCATCCGTCTGCTGAAATGATACTTGGTATAATCAGGTTTTCCAGTTAATAACCCAGTAAAATGAATGGAGAGTATATAGGTAAGGGGTTCTCATAGCACAGAACCAATGATTCAGGTTGTCTGTAAATTCCAGATGACAGACTGGTTAACCTTCCAGCGCAAGTTGAGTTTCTTTGCAACCATGATGCTTGGAAACTTTCTATTTAAATGAAAATTTATTCTACACAATCTGAATATGCCCTGTCATGTAAGTGCATAGGGCAGGCTGGGCTGGATATTTGACAGTCTTAAAGTGGGAGGGGAGGAGGAAGAGATTTAATGAAAGGTGCTTTTTTTGGTATAAAATACTAACCCAAAGATTAAATTATTCTGTATTTATTTAGTGTCTGTCCTGAGTGTGTTACATTTAGCATCTTGTACACTTCTACCCCGATATAACACGACCCAATATAACACGAATTCGGATATGACGCGGTAAAGCAGCGCTCCAGGGGAGCGGGGCTGCGCACTCCGGCGGATCAAAGCAAGTTCTGTATAACGCGGTTTCACCTGTAACGCGGTAAGATTTTTTTGGCTTCCAAGGACAGCGTTCTATCGGGGTAGAGGTGTATTGTTAAAGGTACTACTAGTCTGAACTCTGCAGAAGACTCGTGCCTATTGGACTACTCCATTCCTAGTACATGTGTTGCTGAAGCATTTAAAGCTACAAATAACTCGTACAGACAGCTTTGGAACACCACTTTCACAATATAAGCAGCTCCACAACATGGAATGTGCAGGCCAACGTGTTAAGTATGCCTGTAACCCTCTCTGAGAAAAGTAGTATAGCAGCTGTTACATATCAGAGGGGTAGCCGTGTTAGTCTGAATCTGTAAAAAGCAACAAAGGGTCCTGTGGCACCTTTAAGACTAACAGATGTATTGGAGCATAAGCTTTCGTGGGTGAATGCCCACTTCATCAGACCACACTTGCGTCTGATGAAGTGGGCATTCACCCACCAAAGCTTATGCTCCAATACTTCTGTTAGTCTTAAAGGTGCCACAGGACCCTCTGTTGCTTTTTACAGCTGTTGCATAGTAGATGTAATAAATACTATAAAATGACTGCCCTGTTGGGTGACTGGGCCACACTTAAGAGTCTTGTTAATTGAACAAGAATACTACATTGCCCTTATATAACCCCTTCAGTGAGGTATCTCACATCTTTTATAAACATTACTGTATTAAATCTCTCAGCTTTCTTCTGGAGTAGAAAAGTGTCATTTTATTCCTAGGGAAACTGAGGCATAAGTTTCCTTGCCTAAGTCACTTCGGAAGTCTGTGCCAAAAAAAGGGATAGAATCCAGTAAATGTGTCATTGCAATTGATTACCCATTGCAGCTTGCAGAATAACTCCTACCACAGTACATTTAAGGAAGATGAAAAGATTGCAATTCTTATAAACACTGAAGATATTGTGATTATCTGTAGATGAGACAAGCTTGGGTCAGACAATGCAACCTCACAGAAGTCCAGAAATGGTTTGATTTCAACCAGAAAGATGGGAAATGCTGACTAAAAATTGAGCCTGCCTGCCCAATAATCCAGTTATCCAGGTAGTACTGCAAATAATCTCCAAAGAGTGGCTGACTGCCCGTGTAGCTTTTCAGTGAAATGCTATCCTTAACACTTGACTACTGAATTTTTTTGCCTTTTTCAGGATTTAAATTAGCTTCTTAATATTGCTTAATATTATAAACTTTTTTTAATCCCCCTCAAAGGGCTTTAGGCACTAAAGTAAACCTCACAACATGATTGTGAGGTCATTATCTTATTTGACAGGTGGGTAAACTGAGGGGCACCAAAGAAACTGATTAAAGATGGCATTCCTTTGAGTTAAAAGTAGTTGATTGGGCTGCGATTGTCCCTGAAAGCTCTGCCATTTTTAAAATTTATTTTTACACCGTTAATAGTTCTATTCAAGTTCTTACACCATGTTCATTGCCATGGTATCTGAGCGCTAACTGAATGCTTTAGTGACATGACTAATATCTGTCATGTGTTGGTTTGTTCTTCCCTCCTCTCTTTGGAGGGAGAAGGGTGTGCAGTGGAGCATCTTGTTTTGGTTAGGGTTTTATTTATATACTAATTGCTATGTATGTATTAGAGAAAGCAATGTCAAAGGAATTCACCTTGCACTTCAGAGTGGAAGGTGGTGTGGTTTGTGATGGCCCTTAATTCCTGGCAAAGTTCTTTTCCCTTCTCGGTCTGGCCCCAGATAAAGTTCTGTCTTCTGTACAGATGAGCTCTAGACCCTTATTGTAGAGCAGCGGTCACCAACCCATTGATCGTGATCGACTGGTCGATCTTGGGGACTCTCCCAGTCAATCGCAATCTCCGGGGGTGTAGCAGGACTGCTGCTGAGGCAGGCTCCCTGCCTGCCACGGCCCCACACCACTCCTGGAAGCGGCCAGCATGCCCTCAGGGCAAGGGTCTTTGCGCGCTGCTCCTGCCTGCAAGCACCATCCCCACAGTTCCCATTGGCTGGGAATGGGGAACTGTGGCCAATGGGAGCTTTGGGGGTGGTGCCTGCAGAGAGGGGCAGTGCCACAGATGTGCATTGGCCCCTTCCGGGAGTGGTGTGGGCTGGGGCAGGCAGGAAGCCTGCCTTAGTCTCGTTGCGCTGCTGACCGGGAGCTGCCTGCGGTAAGTGCCACCTGGCGGGAGCCCTCACCCTAAGCCCTCTCCTGTACCCCAAGCCCCTGTCCTGAGTCTCCTCCCAGAGCCTGCACCCCAACCCCCTGCCCCAGCCCCCCTCCCAGAGCCAGCACCCTGTACCCCATCCTGCATCCCAAGCCCCTACCCCAACCCGGAGCCCCCTCCTGCACCCCAACACCCTCCCACAGCTTGCAGCCGTCACCCCCTCCTGCCCCAGGCTCAGCCCAAAGCCTCCGCCCGCACCCCTTCACAAACCCCTACCCCAGCCCAGTGAAAGTGAGTGAGGGTGGGGGGGAAGAGAGCAGGGGATGGAGTAGGTGGGGTCTTGGGGAAGGGGCGGGGTAGATGCTGGGTTGCCCTTACATTTAAATAGTGATCTGGGGCATAAAAAGGTTGGAGACCACTGTTGTAGAGCGTTCCATTGAGCCAGAGGAGAAAAGTTTTTTTGACTATTGTATTTATCCCAGAGCTTTAGGCAGCCTTTTAGTTAAGGTTGTGCCCTTACGTGGATACAGTTGTACTGCTGTGTTTGTGTTCTTGTTTTCTGGCAGAGGTAAGCCAGACTGCTAAACTGTCTCATGAATACAGAGAAATTGCAGTTACATCTGCTCTTATGCTGCTTTTGCAAGGGGAATCCAGGTGGCTACATAGCAACTATTTTGCAGTGGAACTGACTCAATCTGCTGTGTCCTTTTAAAACTAAGTTCAGTTTTGCCTGTTTGAAGAATAGTAAAGAGACCTCTGCTGGTTTCCTACTGCACTTGCATTGTAGGGCTTTTTCCAACCAAAAGCGATAGGAACAGAAGTGGATTGGAATTGGAGTCTGGGAAGAACGCCACTCTTCTCCCAATCATGTTTTCATCACTATTACTCATCTAAATGGGCAACAAAATGAACAGCGTGTTTCTAGATTCTTATCTCTAGGGGATGGGCACTTGGCCATAAAACAAATCAGAAGATGGAATGTTTTCAGCTGGCTAGTTTTAGGAGGTAAAGGGAGTATAGTTCCTGAAGACAAAGGCACTTTGGATCGTATTGTACATGTGTCTGAAATTGCTGTGTATTTCACTGAAGGGTTCATCTCAAGTTGCTCTCTGCCTGAATAACCATTGTAAAACTAATAGCTAATGGAGAAGAGGAGGAAGAGGCAAAGTAGAACCAGATGGGTGTATGTACACAAATACATCATTTCACGTAGTTTTGTGGTATGACACTTCTGATTTGTATCTCCTTTGTATGACCAACTCCTTAGAGTATTGGATTTGTCCAATTTTGGAAAAATGAAACCGTTTCTTCTAGAAAATTCTCACTTCTTTTTTTACTCCTACGTTTAAACACTTTCTCATACCTTGCAATTTTGAGCCCCTTGTCCCCTAGAAATAGCTGAGTCTCCTAGCTTGAACCTTTGCATATCCCATATCGCAGGACTTGACCAAGGCACACGACTGCTGAGATTAAATAATCTGCTTGCTTATGGGGGGAGGTGATATAGTGCCATTGAGAGCATGGCAATTTCATAACCTCTAGGTAATTTGTACTTGGTGCCCAGTAGAGCTTGTTGGATTTACCTCCTCCCCTGAATTTCTACAGGAAATTTATTTAAAAAGAAAAATTGAATCCATTTTGTGTTTAACTTGGCAAGCTACATAGATAAATCACCTAACTAAAGCCCCTACACCAAGCGGGCTTACAGCCGATCTTCTGTATCCTACAGTAGCAAGCAGCTGCCGACACTCAGATCTAAAATTTAAGGAAATATCCTATAAGCCAGGGGTCGGCAACCTTTCAGAAGTGGTGTGTCGAGTCTTCATTTATTCACTCTAATTTAAGGTTTCGCGTGCCAGTAATACATTTTAACATTTTTAGAAGATTTCTTTGTATAAGTCTATAATATATAACTAAACTATTGTTGTATGTAAAGTAAATAAGGTTTTTAAAATGTTTAAGAAGCTTCATTTAAAATTAAATTAAAATGCAGAGCCCCCCCGGACCAGTGGCCAGGACCAGGCAGTGTGAGGGACACTGAAAATCAGCTCGCGTGCCGCCTTTGGCACATGTGCCATAGATTGCCTACCCCTGCTATAAGCCATTTAAATTCATTGGGAAACATTCTCTAATATAATACTGCTATTTGAACCCTTGACTCAAATGTCAAATATCAAAAGCTAATAGGTAGTAATATAGCTAAATAGCTCCCACAACTTCCATACATTAGCTATGTCAAACCACAGATTCTTCGAAGTAGGAAAATAAGTGTTTGTTACAGCTGGGATTTTCAAAGCAGCTAGGTTCCCAACTCCCTTGGGTTCCTTAAAAAATCCCAGCCTACTTTTTTTACGTGCATCTTTCAAAACTTTTTGAATCCTATGGTTAACGGTTTGAAAGACATGTATGTCAGCTAACTTTTATTGAAGTTTGAGCTAACTGTGTAAAATTCTAATACCTCTACAAATGGAAAAGCCAAGGTGATATCACATTCTATGGGCAATATATCATGATACTGCTAGAGCAAGTCATTCTTATATTACTTTATTTGACTGCACTGCTGTTCTGTTATTCTTAAGGGCATGGAAAGCGTATACTGACACAACATTAATTTCATTATTTTCCAGTCAGTGCAGCAGCAACAATGTTACTTCCATTTACAATTTCATTTTCTATAGATATCAACATAAGGTTTTTTAAGACTTGCTAATATCTTCCCTTCTAATGGTTATAATACAGTACTATTATAGCATACTAAAACATTGCAATCTTGGTTTAAAACCACTTTTTGAATTTAATGTAGGTGAACCTAACTCCCCATCCCACATATTTATATATGTTTTATATGACAGCCAAGACAGTCTGATTTTTAACCTGTATAATCTCCTGTTACTAATGTGCCTGTCATGTTTGTGTGTTTTTTTTTTATAAGCCATTTGTTTGATAAATGTTTTAAATGTATCCTGTCTGGGATACTTTCAGAAGATTACATGTATTATCAGTTTACATAGTGATTTCATGCCAGCATGAAATTGCATATTTATATTTTAACATTAATGTTCATTTAAGTGTACATACGTCAGATCTCTCCAAGCAACCAAAATCTAGTCTATCTTAATTATATATGTGACATCAAACAGTATTTACATCTAAATGTTATGCTTTTGTCTGTCTTGTAAACAAATTCTAGAACTCCCTTTTTTCCCCAGGTGAAATGCAAGATACACCAGTTGTGTTTAATAGTGGCTCTAGGAAGTATTTTGATAGTTAGCCATCAGACTGAATATGGCACACTCTAGCATGACAAATAGCTATTTTAAACTGTGTACCGGGGAGATGGAGTTGGTGTACTGCGGAAACTACTCGAGTGGGCAGATACTATTCTAAATTTGGCAAAGCCTGCAGCAGAGGGAAGGTTGATAGTGCTGGTGTCGCTCGTGTTGCTGCTTTATGGCTAGAGACCAGGGGGAAAGAACTTGCTCGCTTACTTGTGCTGAGGCTTACACCAGCTTTGTGCTGCAAAATGTCATTACATCTTCCCTGCGGTATGTCAAAAATTCTTTGCCATGTTCTATTCAGATGATGATTTGTTCCTTTCTCCAGATAAAGCACAGGGTGGCAGCTAGGATTATGGATCCATTTAAAAGCTACCTGTGTAGCAGATATATTTTGATATTTTTTTTTTTATTAGCCAGCATACTAATGTTTGGCAGGCTGCCTGGAAAATATTCTAAACTCAACCCAGAGCAGGAGCCTCTGAAAAATAAGTCCTATGCATGGACAGCTTATTCTCTTAGCAGCTCTCTGGTTTCCACTCCATCATAAATATTTACCTTTATTCATCAGTTCTTAACAATCTCTTCACTGGTCTTTGTTGGCAAGAAACTAACACTGGGAATGTATGTATTTAAATTTAGTAGACCATACTAGTGGCTGGATAATGAAGTCTGAAATTATGCGGGGGGGAATAGAGTAGAAAAAAATCCTAAATGCAACTTTTTTGGGGCGGGTTCAGAATAAATAAATTTTAGAAAACAATTTAGGCTTTTTTTTTTTTTTTTTTTAGTGGTCAAGTTTAAAAGTCTGTCCACAAATCACACAATCTGTAATTAATAGAGAAACCGGCCCTTTTTAATCTTAATGTTTGCCCCCCTCCTCTTCTTCTTTTATTATTAGGTCCCAAGCCTCTGTGAAGATCTCCTGTCTTCTGTTGACCAGCCGTTGAAGATTGCTCGAGATAAGGTGGTGGGAAAGGACTATCTATTGTGTGACTACAACAGAGATGGAGATTCATATAGGTGAGCTCATATCCCAAGAATGCAGCTGATCTCATGGAAGGATCACAGTGCAAATCATTACTAAAAGATAGCGTTACTTTCCCTTCTTCCTCTTGTTTTTGAGCAAAGCTGCGCTGAGATTGACCTCAATTTGCTAATGAAGAGCTTGATTCTGCCACCTTTGTTAGACAATACCTTACTATATAAGTAGCCCCAACAGAACCAGTGGAATCATGTAAGGTGTTGTCCAACACAAGTAAGAGTGTCAGAATCAACCCCTAACATCTTCTACCTCTTTACTCTGCACTAGAAGACACTGAGTTAATCTTCCAAGAACCTGGCAATATTGCCATTAGTCTGATATCTTTGGGGGGGAGTGGGAGAGCCACTACAAACTGTGGTAGGAATGAGACACATTTTAGCACAGATGATGCACTAAGTTGATTGCTCCTGAGTCACTGGAATCTAGACTATGGCCTTAGTTGATTCACTGAAGTTTGGGAGGCTGGTCACGTGTTCAAGTATCTTGCTAAATTGGGGTGGATGCGAAGGGGAGTCCTCTGGGCTCTGTACTTTTTATCATCCAGTTGTATTTTAAAGGATTAACACCAGAGCTGGCCATCTAAAGGGACACTATTTATGCTGTCTGTAGGTGATATATTGTGGTTTCCAGGGTGGAAAATCTCTGGAGTAGAGGACAGTGGGAGAAATTGATGATGGAGGGATAGCTCAGTGGTTTGAGCATTGCCCTGCTAAACCCAGGGTTATGAGTTCAATCCTTGAGGGGGCCATTTGGGGATTTAGTTGGGGATTGGTCCTGCTTTGAGCAGGGGGTTGGACTAGATGACCTCCAGAGGTCCCTTCTAACCCTGATATTCTATGAAAACAAAATCTTCTATTTGTACAGCTCTAGGTGAGCCGCCATACTAGAAAGGAAACTTTGACTGGCATTTTCAAAGGGGACAAATGTGATTTGGGCACCTAACATTAATAGCTCACTTTGAAAATCCCACCCTAAGTTTTTAGTAGAGGCATACTGCTAAAAAATATCTCTTCCCCATAGCTAATGTGCATTGTGGACTAACTACTTAGATATTCATAATATGCAGAAGAGGGATTTCTATGAATGATTGTGCAGAAAGCTGTCTTGTTTAGGAGAGTTTGTGATTATGACTTATACCCAGTTCTGTGAACCGATACTGATCCAGGTTCTCCCCTCATTCATTTCAGTTTTTTGATCTTTTTACAATTGTTCTTTAAATTTTGGTTTAATGCTTTCAGATGAAGATCCTCTACTCTAAATTTCAACCAAGAGTAAATGGTGCCAGCACTACAAACCAGTGACTGGAGGGTCACAGTAGAAATATTTGCAGAGCCTTAAATTGGAATTGTTTTCTTTTATCCAATACCTACTTCCTTCTAATGGTTGTAATAATAGTGGCGTAGTCCCAAAGATTTCATTTTTGTGAATGTTAAATTGCCTACTGTTTACTCCTCTCTTACATGGGAGTACTAAACTACTATGTAATGGCCATCATTAATCTTTCTTTCCCAGGTTAGCAAAACAAAGCCCTCTTACCTCTGTCACTGAGTATGTATATATTCTGGGTTGTGATTAGAAAGGTTCCATTCCAAGGTTCTGGCTTCCATTGTTACTTTAAAGTAACAGCTCACATTCTTTAGTGGTGACAACTGAAAATGTTTTGCAGTAGTTCAGGCATGCCTTGCTTAAAAAGTAACATGGAGTGGTGGCTTCCACTTACTTGCTTAGAATGGTCCAAGAATTCCATTCCAAGATGAACTTTCAGAAAACAGCCCTTTTTTTTGGTGGGGGGAGCGGGGGTGGAGGGAAGGGGAATTGACCTTTCCCAAGAATGGACAGTATATCTAGTGGTGGTAAGAGACTTTGAAACACAGGTTTTCTTCCAGTTTTGAGATTGACCTACTTTGAATAAATTAATTTCTGTGTCTGTTTATTCACTCATAAAAAGGTTATGGGATTATAAAAGGATTAAAAAGAATTATAATCAGAGCCATCTCTGGGGTACGGCAAATCAAGGCGTCCCACTACGGACAGCCCTGATTATAATACTAGGTCTTTCAAAAGCAGTTCAAGAGCCATGAAAGATGTGACATACATGCAAAGTATTGTCCTTACTACAGATGATGGACATGGAGAAAATATTGAGGTTCTTTCATTCTGGGGGCTGAGGGGTGGAAGTGGGGTTGGGAAATTGCTGATGAGATGCAAAGTTGTGAAAGTAGCCTTGTCTGAGTTGCAGAGGCTGCATAAATTGTAGTGAATTCTTTAGATGTTCTGTATGGCAGGGAGCCAAGAAAGAAAGACCCTTCTAAGGTGAAGTGTTCATTGGAGTTCTATGAGATATTGCTCCAACAGAGATGATTTGCTCAGGCCCACAAAGAGGGTCTAGAAACTTTTGAAAAACTCCAGGATGTTAATTGGCTTCTGTATCCAAGTTGGTCAGTACCCAGAGTATGTTTGCATTTCCTTTGCCCAACAGATACCCTAAGGAAGCTGGCTGAGGTCAGTATGGGCAGGGGGAGAACTAAAAGCCATGAGAGGAGGTTAGAGAAGCATTTCATTTCTAGATTGCTGACTGGAAGTGGTTACGTTCTGCCTGTTCAGCCTAAGTGAAGCAAGCTTGTAGTCTCTCCTCGCTTCCAGGAGATGTTCCTATCAGTTCAGGGCAACTGCACCTGTATTCCCCCTTTGTGGTGCACCAAGGACACCCACTCTAGACTCACAGATCCTCAACTGTCTCCTCTCTTGGGCAGAGACCTGTGTATGTCTTCCTTCTGACCAGGGCTTTTCCAGACTGTTTTATTCCCAGTAAGTCGGGCTACCCAAACAGGCCATTATCTGCACTTTGCTTTCTCTTAGAAGGCTATAAACAACGTGACTGCCAGTAATTATAAGTTACCACACAACAATAAGCAAGCACATTTCTTCTTAAGGTAAAGGCATTACAAAGAAAACCTATAAAAACAATAAGTTCCTATACACATGCCAAAAACTTACAAAAGGTCATCAGTCAATCTTATGGGGCCTCAGTAGGCCAGAGTCCTTCCAACCTTTCCCAGGAAGGATTGCTCGTGGCCCCCCACTCATCCTTGGATAGAAGGTTCTGTCCATTTGCTGGATCAGAAAAAAGGCCTTGAGTCAGTTTAAACTTTAGCTGTTTATCCAAAAGTCCTTTTTGTCTGTTGGTCTCTGGAGAATCCACTTTGAACTAATATATGTGAGCCGGTGGTGGTACATCTGTGGAGATGTTACAACCTAAGTGAATTTGCTTAATCACCTCCCACTGTTCTTAGCATCTGGAGGAGCTGTGGTCAACCTCCCCAAGGAATTACATGCAATCTCTGGCCCACAATGGTGTATAAAATTAGTACAGTAAAATCTCCCAAAGATGTTGCAGGAAATTGCTACATCTGTCATATGCCACATTGGCATCTTCTCTGGCAGCCTCAAAGTAAAAGGGGATTAGATCATGGAGACTGCATTTCCCTATTCCCTCCAAGAGGTCCTTCCTCATCAGAGCTGATGCATTTTGGCAGGGCATATGGAAAGCTGGCAATGCTTCTTGTGCTGCATCTGTGCCACGGGTAGAGAACTTCAGTCTTCAAGATGCAGCCAAGCATCTTTCACTAGCCCTAAAATCAAAGGGGCACAGTTCACTTGAAAATGACACTTGTGTGACAATACTGTACCTGCTCCAATTACTTGAAAGACCTGAGATTTTGGTAACTGAAAGGCAATAGAGAAAAGCATTTTTCTCCCTATTATTTTGTGTGTGTTTAATTTGTGCATTTGGCAGTCCTTTCTGCAAGGTGAGCTTCATTATTTTCTCTGTATAATTACTCAGCTTCTCTCCCTTGCTGAAAAGATCCCTTTATAAATAACTAAAGTGGAGTAGACAAGGAATTAAAATTGTATAAATGGATTTTTAGAAAAACCTTGAGACTTTAAAAAGTAATTTTAACTAATCAATATTCTACGTGAATAAAATTTTCATAAAATATGAAGAGGGAAATTAGAGTCTCTTCTCCTTTTGGTGGTGATAGGATTAGTGATTGTCTTTTTGTTTTGCTTATACTATTGTGCGTCAACTCTGGTAGCAGCTCCACATTCACATAGTCTTGTAGGCACTGATTTGCGTTCTCCTGCAATGACACAGGTGTCTGGGGGGATATCAACTGGCAGTGGAATCCAGAGCGTGAAGGCAGAGTTTTTTTGATATAAAACTTCAAGGTCTCTGACTTTCTCCACACACTTCCATCCTAAGTATGTTTGATCGTTTTCTTAAATGGAATCCTTATGGGGAGGCTGGTGCCAACAGCACAGTTTGAAACCTGTTAGCTGAAACAAAAAGCATTCTCTCTTAAGGAAATTAGAAGCCTGATTTTTGAAATCTAAGTGCTTTTGTCCATCTGTCTTTCTTCAAATAGCCTCCATTTAAGCTTTTAAAAGTGTTCTGAGTGCTCTTCCACCAAAAACATTTTGGGTAGGGTTATGAATTTTTTTAGATAAAATTACTGCTGGCTCCAGCTGTAATGGGTTGAAAATGCCATGATCTACTAGCCAGAAAAAATGTAAGTTATAGGCTTCCCTTAAAATTCCATTCCTGCAGTCTGCAAAAGAAATCTAATACTTGCAATTAAATCATACCCACCTGAAGGAAAACTGGAACACTTGCACAGAGATTACCTGCTTCAGAGGCAAAATGAAGAGGATGTTGAAAGGCAGAACATTAATTTTGTTCTGTTTTTTTAAATTTAAATGAAGCAGAGATGCATGCTGCTTTTTCTTGCTCATATTTATTTGTGACGTGTGTAAATCTTAGCTTATCTTTGTGTAGTCCTTTTATTTTTTTTCGTCTGGGAAGGTGAGTGAAATGAATAACTTCCACTGCTACTTAGTGATGGTTACTGTTTTGCAAGGGGCTTTGGTCACACACAAATCCTCATTGGGCTGTGTGTAGCACAGGGGTCTGAAAAGGTGAAGCCTCTTTTGAAGAGTGGGACCTTAATATCTATGAAGAATAAACAGAATACACCTCTATGCCAATATAACGCTGTCCTTGGGAGCCAAAAAATCTTACCGCGTTATAGGTGAAACCGCGTTATATTGAACTTGCTTTGATCTGCCAGAGCACGCAGCCCCGCCTCCCCAGAGCGCTGTTTTAACCACGTTATATCCAAATTTTTGTTATATCTGGTCGCGTTATATCGGGGTAGAGGTGTATTTAGGAATCAGGAAGGAAATGGCCATGAAATAGCTAATCCATTATGTACAAGATTTCATGTTACAGGCTAACATCTCAAGAAAGAAGGTACAATTGATCTATAATAGATTAGGGTGCTTCTCCGCTCTAGGGCTATATTTTATAATCAAGTATAAAGGTAAATGCAGGACAGTCCTCATTCTGTGGAATGTGTTGATCCAGTTTAGTCCTTAAGGCTGAGAGTCTAAGTGAACAATGTTGCATAGAAATTCCAGGTGCCAAAAAACTTGTTTTGCATCAGAAATCTACAAATGTAGGATAAACACTTTTGCTGTCAGTGAAAATGTTATCATTTTGATACCCACAAATATCTTTGGTGTTACCCAACAAACAGCTGGGATGAAATGCGTTGGGGAGTTTGTTTTGTAGGAATGGCAATCTTCAATCGTGACCCAGAAATGTGGAATACAATGGGTTATTCTGACACAGTGATGCTAGGTGATTTACAATTTGGACAGTTAGTTCTGATCATATTTTGTTTGCAGGGAAATAGACTATGGGCAAATTAATACTGCAGCATAGGAATCTATTGAATATAGACCTTATGAATGATAGCAAGTCAGCCTCTAATACTTCTGTGCTGATGCCTTTTCTTCCTGTTCGTTCCTATTTTTACATAGTCTGTCTCTCTTGTCCATAGGCTTATGTAACATTTGGAAATAAAATGCTTTAGGACTTCTTGTGTATTGGCACTGCTTCTGTTTCTTGGATGAGATGAAAGAGCTGGCATGGGCCTTAGTCAAATTTTTAATTATGAGTGTATATAAAATTGTGTTGTTGCAATTGATTGACGGGGATAAAGAAGTTGAAACATCCATTCAGAGTTATAATCCCTTTATGGGCAAAGGTTTTGAAACATTTTCTTTTATTGGATGACATTGAACAAATCCTGTAGTAGGCGTGGGAATAAACAATTCTTTAGATTTAGGAGCTTTCTGACCCTCAGCTTTGCAAGAGGAGAGTTAAATTCAGATTATTTTTAGCGGTATTGGGTAACTCGTGTTTTAGGCAGGTTAAAGAACTCCATCTAACGGGAGGAACTGTATCTTGTTCAATCGTTTGCCATGCTAATACTTGCTGTAGGTTAGAACTGAAGTCATACTGTTCCCATATCACAACATAATTCGGTTCAAAGGGAGCAGGTAACAAAAGCCCACCTGTAAGTATGAAAAAGGTGACCTTAAAAGAGGGTTAGATGTTTGGGAGGGTGGAGGGGAACATGGAAAATTACTAACGGGTCATAGGAGCAACAAGAGAGAAATCAGTGGGGGAATCTGCTCAACATCGTAGATATCTCTGCACAAGTGCTGGGTGTATGGGGAATAAACAGAAAGAACTGGAAGTATTAGTACATAAACTATACTATGACTTAATTGGCATCACAGACTTGGTGGGATAAGTCTCATGGCTGGTATATTGGTATAATGGGGTATAGCTCGTTCAGGAATGACAGGCAGGGTAAAGGGAGGAGGTGTTGTGTTTTTACATCAAAAATATATACATTTGTTCTGAGGTTCAGAAGGAGATGGGAGGCAGACGAGTTGAGTCTCTCTCTAAGTAAGGATAAATGGGGTAAGAAATAGGGATGATGTCTATAGTAGACCGCTACCATCACAACCAAATCAGAAGTGGAGGTGGATGAGGCATTTCTAGAATAAATAACAGAAATATCCAAAACACAAGACCTGGTAGTAATGGGGGACTTTACTTTTCTAACAGCTGTCTGGGTAGTTAATAATATGTCAAAACACAAAATTTCCAATAAGTTCTTGAAATGTATTAGGGACAACTTTTTTGGAGTAAGTAACCAGGGGGACAGCCATTTTAGACTTGACTCTGACCAACAGGGAGGGCCTGGGAAGTAATTGTCCCACTCTACTCAACATGGGTGAGGCCTCAACTGGAGTAGTGTGTCCAGTTCTGGCCACCAAACTTTGAGAGATATAGACCAATTGGAGAGAGTCCAGGGGAGAGCAACAAAAATGATAAAAGGTTTAGAAAACCTGACTGATAAGGATTTAAAAAACTAGGCATGTTTAGTCTTGAGAAAAGGCTACTGAGTAGGGGGAGCTGATAAGGGCTGTTATAGAGGATGATGATCAGATGTTCTCCATGTCGGATGAGGATAGGGCAAGAAGCAGTGAGCTTAATTTGCAGCAAGGGAGATCTTAGATTAAGTATTGGGAAAGACTTTCTAACTCTAAGGGTAGTTAAACTCCGGAATAGGCTTCCAAGGGAGGGTGTGGAATCCCCGTCAATAGAGGTTTTAAAAAAACAGGTTGGACAAACACTTGCCAAGGATGGTTTAGGTTTCTTGGTTCTGACACAGCACAGAGTGCTAGACTTGATGGCTTCTCAAGGTCCCTTCCAGCCCTAAATTTCTATGATTCTATGCTGCATAGCTTCCATTTGGATGGACAAGACCCCTTACTTCCTTGGATAATTATAACTTACTAAGGTTAATCCTAGGTTGGTTGTTTCGCCATGAAAATGGTTTGATAACTTGATCCAGGAATTTTTATAATGGGGAAGGTTTGTAAGTAGCAGTCTGGAAGGCTGGAGACGCTGGTTGTTTATCAGATCAGTCTGAATTTTGTTGAGTAGTGGTGGAGTGTTTAAAGATATTGTTTAGATTTACTGATATTACCCCTAGACATAAAAAGTCTATAGGTGCCCGTCATAACTGAAAATATTTTATTAGTGTCTGTTTTTGTAAGGGTGCAGTTTTCAGTTAATTTTAAGACCACCCAGCTTCCCAAGAGAAAGGAGTTCGATCTCTTCAAGGTGGAGAGGTTGAGTATGTTAGCAAGTTGTCCAGCAAAAGTAAAACTCCACGTTTCCAATTTTGACTCCTGCAATAGATTAGGTGATGGAAATGGGGATGGCCATGAGTTCAGAGGCCAGTGTTTATAATAGGGGATAGGCAGTCTTGTGTGTTTCCTCTTGCCAGCTTAAAGGGCTCTGAATATATTAGACAATATGGTTGCAGTTGGCATTTGATAAAATAGATTGATGCATGCATAAAATTTGGATCCCAAACTGAGCACTTCTAAGATTATAAAGAAAAAGACCAAGGAAATGCTGTCATGTGCCATCTGAAGCAAGAGTAGGAATGGGTGCATCACTTCTGTGCCATTGTATATTGTTGCTACATTAAAGCTAGATTAATCAGCATGTTTAATAAATGTTGGGAATACGGAAGTCAAAATGCTGGGAGACACCATAGTAAGAACATTCTGTATGTGAATGAAGGAGATGGTATGTTAAGTACATAGTTCCAGGTTTTGTAGCCTGAAGATTAGATGGTTGGGTTTTTGTTTGGAATAACTGTACATTTTGTGTAAATAGTTGGTGTGGTAAGGAAACTTCTTATAAAAACTGGAGTGGCCATCAGAACCAGCTTGGATAGGTTAATTGTATATTAGATTTTGTTCAGAGCAGGGTTGTCCTTTACACTTTGATACTTTCTGCTGATTTGAGGAATGTTTCACTTCTGTTGGAACTTTTGGATGTCAGAACTATGCTTCTCTTCAGAGGTATCTAGCAGACAAACTCAGAAATGCTATCTTGTTGAGTAGTTTTACCCAGTATATTTGAGTTTTTAGCAAAGTATCTTAAGAATGCCCACCTACTTCTTTGGATGCCTTTGATAATCCTTTGTAAATAAAGACCCATCAGTTATCCCAGATCAAATCAAATAACCCAGTAATAACCTAAGAAAAATTGATCAACCTCCCCACAAAGTCACCACCAGAGACCCATTTCGCTAACCTTCCTTGATTGAGTCTATAAATATGTTGGGTTTCAGATTATAAGTCAGCCAGCATTTTACCATGTTCACTTCTGCAATAGCTGCTTTCCACATGTTCTTAGGGCTCTGAGGACCTAATTCTCACAGCTGGTCCTAGTAAAACATTTGTCCACCTCACAGGTGATCACCTGACCTCTTTTTCACCCAATAAACAATTGACTTGGAAGCTGGAATATTTGATCCAGTCTGTTATGAAGGGCAAAACAACTATTGATGGGAAAAGGTGTTCAGTGTCCCTGTTAAGTAATGCATAATTGATTATTGGAGAGGAGGGGGCTGCAAGGGCACTTCTGGTCAACACAGGTTTCCTGCTCACTGGTTCCCTTTCACCTGGAGGAGTAGCAAAATGTCATCTGGAATTGCAGAAACACAACTTAGTTTTCAGGACTTATGTGCTTAAAAAAGGATGGGGGGGGGGAAAGCCATTTAGGAACAGAGGCTGCAACTATGAACATAAATAGCACACATGTTGTATGACTGCTGCAGACTGTATGGGAGACTTGCAGTTTGCACCGGGTGCAGGTTCTATTTTATTCATTCCTCAGAGGGTGCGTGATAGAGGCTGCTGTCCTGTCTGCAGCTCTCTGATGCTGTCTGGTTTGAGATTTTAGATCTATATTTGTACTGTCTTATGTGTATATTTGTACTGTTTCACTTATGAATGCCGCCAAGCCTGCACTTTCGGGGGTGGGGAACCCTTGTTTTGTGTGTGAATCTTTCTGACTTGACAGAATTCTCTGTTAAACAAGTAATACCGTCTTGTAACATTCACTACACCAATTGAGTTTTCTTTTTTTAAAATGGGAAATTGCTGCCTGAAAAGTCTTCCTGTGGCTGGATGTGACACAATGACTTGACTCTTACGTTAATAACGTAGCTGAATTCGAAGTACCTTAGTCTGAACTTACCGCGGGTCCAGACGCGGCAGGCAGGCTCCCCCGTCGATGCCGCGTACTCCTCTCGCCGAGCTGGAGTACTGGCGTCGACGGCGAGCACTTCCGGGATCGATTTATCGCATCTAAACCAGACGCGATAAATCGATCCCAGAACATCGATTGCCTGCCGCCGGACCCTCCGGAGCCAAATCCAGCAGAGAGGAGTAGGAGAGGAATGAAATGTGGCGGAAGCAAGGCCAGACGGAAACAGACTATTCTTTGTGCTTTGCGTTCAATAGATGTCAAGCTAGACACCTCTTAGAGAAATTAATAACAAATGGCGGTTACCGAAGGAAAAGGCCCTGGCGTATGGACTACATTAAACCTGATGTGTGTTAGCAGACTGGAGCATTTTAAAAAGCACCTTTGCAAAGGCTAGGGATACCTTTTTAAACTAGCAATGATTATATGCAGGTTGGTTGTTCACAGGGGAAATGCAAAGGAGAATGTGGGCTTATAAAATGGGAATTCTAAAATTCTCAGAGGCAGGCACAAGGCTCCATCAACCCTTTAATACCAAGCATTTCACTGAGAGCACGCAATCTCTGCCACCTGCAGAAATTCATTAAAAAACCTGCAGTTTTATAAATCCTGTTAATTCTTGCATACTGTTTAAATGTTTTCCTGATGGTGGCACAAAAGTAGTAGTGTGTTTTATAAAACCAGTTAGTGGAAGAGAACTTGAATCTTATTTGTAGGCTATATAGTATTGGCTCAAAACCTGACAAATCTCATGGTGTACAAAAACTCCCAAATAAACTACCCAGTCTAACTGGATACAAAATCTTTCAAGTAAGCAGTTTTAATGGCTAAAGCTTCAGTGGCTTCCACCATTAAGGAACCCCCTCCCCCCCAATTCCAAAGAGCCACTACTGAAAATTACTCATACTTGGGGGAAAAAAAAAAAAAACCAAGCACCAAACATGACTGCACCTATACTGGTAACACAAAGATAAGAGGTGATCCATAGGGAAAGTTAGAAGCTATAAACAAGTTTTAGGAATCTGAGTCCCCTTGCCATTAATGTTCAGAAATGGCTGTTTATGATCCAATTTTGACAGATTAATAGTTCTTGTTGCAAGTTCAAACATCTGTGGTTTGAGCCTACACTTCTCAAAGCCTTTCAGAGTTGCCTTGATTGTCTAAGTTTCTTTTTTTTTCTCCCCCTTGCCTCCCCACAGATCACCATGGAGTAACAAATACGATCCTCCTCTAGAAGACGGTGCCATGCCATCCGCTCGCCTGCGCAAGCTGGAGGTGGAAGCCAACAATGCCTTTGACCAGTACAGAGACTTGTAGGTCAATTCTACCATGTAGAACCCTCTGCTTTCTTTGCTTCCGTCATTCACATATCTTGAGTCTAGGAAATACATTCACTAGCAGCCTTTGAGAGTGGCTTGCAGTGTGTATTGGAGGTAGAAGGGCACACAAAGGCTTATTGACTGTTGATATACTTTATCCATTTGTAACATGAGTAGAGTAAGGAGTGATCAAACAAGTCAACTGATACTGAAGCCAAGCTCTGAAGGGGATACAGGGGCAGAATTCTTTCCTGGCACACCTGCATTTCTTTTTCTAACTGCAGTCCTGCCCTGGAATGACCTGTGTTCTTATTTGTCTTGACCAGTTCAGTCTTAAGCCATCTGTTCTTCCTCTTTCTCCCAGCCCTCCAAAACTGAGTCCTCTGAAAGAAAACATCTCAACAGCAGGGAGTAAATTTTAAAGAGACTTGAAGTGATTTGTACATCCTCTTGTAAACAATATTTGCAGGTGTACTGAAATATATTCAGTTGTGTGGTTTATTTTAACTTCGCTGTTAGTGCAAGGATCATTCAGTAAGATTTGTATCAGAGGGGGAGCTGTGTTAGTCTGGATCTGTAAAAAGCGACAGAGTCCTGTGGCACCTTATAGACTAACAGATGTATTGGAGCATAAGCTTTCGTGGGTGAATACCCACGAAAGCTTATGCTCCATACCCACGAAAGCTTATGCTCCAATACGTCTGTTAGTCTATAAGGTGCCACAGGACTCTTTGTCGCTTTTTTCAGTAAGACTTGTATCTTTCCAAACAGTCAGGTGCTATTTTTTCACACCAGTAGAGACAGAATTCCATTAAAAACTTTGAAACCAAGTAGAATGCCCTGTTTTCTGGACTCCAGCAGGCTAGACTGGCTAATTCTCCATTACTTTCCATTCCACGTGCCTGGAAAGTGGGAATTAACAGATCATATGTAGAAAAACTATTGTCGGGGGACAGTTTAGCACTAGTAAATTGACAGTCTCTCTCTAAGCTTTTAGTGGCAACATTTCTAAATCCTTACTGAATAACTTTTTTGAAAGCTGAGGCTGGACTGGGTTTTAACTCCTCTTTCATCATAGGGCTTGATTTATTATCCGATTTAGCAAGGGGTTTGTATAGTCCTTGGTCTCTTAGTCACTGCTGGGATGTAAATAGTAATTCTATTAATGTCACAGTTCACACATATATAGTAGACTGAAATATAAATGCTGTATTATTGGAGATTTCTAACTACTATAAAAAGCATGTGAGCAAATCTCAATGGCTTATGCATGTGTTACTAGAAGCTAGTGATTAAAAACACAGCCTTAGATGTAGTTACTTACCATGGTTAATACTTAGACTACTCAGGCACTAACAAATGCAGGCAAAAAGTAAAGATTTTTAGTTCTTGACCACTTCCTTTGTTTTGTTCATCTGACCTGCTATAAATGTTTATCTGGCAAGATATTAAATCTTGGTGCTTTTTTAAAAGGGTAACCTTCTGTAGAATACCACTGAGATTCTTAAATGTATGTTTTGACTTCATGTTTTGTAATACTTTATACACACACACACACCCTATATCAAAAGAATGTTAAAGTCGCAAAGTTAAGCGCTCAAAAGTTAGGAAATGCCAGAATTAAGGTTGACTGTGCAACTTAAATTCAGTCCCCTTGTGCGTTATGATACAATCTTTAATTACGTGATCACAAACTATTTTCTTCTCCCTGTGTCCTTATCTGATCTCTGTTGCCGCTTCCCCACATTGGCTCTCAGTCTGGTTTCCCCTCACTTTTTGCCCAGCCAGTCCTAGTCTACATCCCTGTCTCCTAAACTCCTGGTCCTAGTCTACTCCCTCTATTGCTGCCCCACCTTGGTCAAATTCTTGTCCCCTCTGCATTCCAGTCTGCCTGGGTGGCAGCAGGGGAAGCATTGAGAGCACACTCATTGCTCTCATTTCTATTACGCAGGCACCAAAGCGGCCCTCAGGAGTTGAGAGCAACAGTTGCAGTGAAAATCCTGCTCTCAGCCCCTACAGCAAGCTTGGAGGATATCTTCAGAGAATTTAGCTGCCAAACCCCTTAACAAGTCTCTGCTGAGCATGTGCAAATGAACATTTTCTGAGGCTTATTATCTGTGCAAGTTGGGGTCTTTTTCTAGAGGGATAACAAAGGGCACATCCCTGACATACAGGCAAACCTCTTCCAAATTTCAAGCCTCTGCTCTAAAGCATTGTAGTGTTAGTTTCTCGAACAAAATCGTTGCAAACATTTTTTAAATGTGGATAAAGCCATGTATTTTTCCCTATATCTGCCTGAGACAAACCACTTTGCATGTGAAACTTCAGCCAGAAAGGTTAGTTTGGTACATTATTAGCAAGTGAAAATAGGGTCTTATAATGGGAAGTACTGGGGAGCCTTAACTGTAGACATTGCTACCTGTACTTCCTGTAATACACTATGTAGGCTGAGACTGTACTCAGTTAAAATGCAAGATCATAAAAGTCTGCACTTATTATGCTGTATCTGGTACCAATGTGCGTACGGTGCTGTTTAGGCAAGTGGGACCTATCGAGCTCTCTTTATTCATCAAGAGGACTCTGAGAGCATAACTGGAGTAATTTGTGATACCAAAGTCTTTGAATTAATTTTCTGTTCGAATGACATTGCACAGAAAATGTATCTCTGCCCCCTGTAGTTTGTTTGAAGGGAGGAGAATGTTTTTAGTTATTTTAAACATAGATTATCAAGTCTAAATAGCTCTCATTATTGGATGCTTGCGATTATCCCCACTGATTCATCTAATCATTTTAGTTAGCTAGTTCCATTGCATATTGCAGTGCTGCTGGTTAAATGCAGTGACACCCAATCATATTCACACTTGGAAAATATGATGATATAACACAGCTGTTACATTTTGACTAGCTAGTACTGGATTTAAGTATGCATCAGTGTGTTATGCCCATCATTCATATGGGGAAACTGAGGCCACTCATGCTCTTTAACAGGGAGTATTCAGTGTGCTCATGAAATTGGGAATAACTAACCACATTTCTCTTCTTGTATATTTAATAAAAAAAAACGTCAAGAATTTTACTGCTTGAGTTGGTGAAGGTACTTCAGCCATGCATCCTAGCAGCCAAGATTAAAATTGTAACTGCGTGTCTAGTTTTATTACTACATTTAACTTGATGTTAACAGTCACAACTTGCTTTCATATTGTTGAAAATAGAGGCTGTTAATTACTTACGGCAATATTTAAGGACTCTAGCAATCCACTGAGAATAGAATCCCCATCTTTTTCCAGCAAAGAGAAGTCTCTAGTCACTGACCAGGTCCTAAAGAGATGAAAATGAATTGGTCCGTGGAACTAAGGTGGTCCTAATTGTACCTGTCTCATCAGATGGATTTACTACCTTTCAAAACAAGTTTAATCTGCAGGAAGCAACACAGATTTCTTTAATATTTAGGTGAACCATGCTGCAACACATTTGGAGTGTAGTACATAATAATCTACAGAAATAAAAAAATTGATAAAAGGAAATTGCATTCAGAGTTAATCTTTCAGTTTGGCAGGCCAACTTTTAGAGAGGCTGCTTTATTAAAGGGGATGGGTGAGGCATTCCTTACGCAGACGTCTTTCTTATGTCCTCAGTCAGAAATGACTGAGACGCTACACATTGTGACATGCAGAGCAGTCAGACTAAATAAGAGTGACTATGAGGGCAGGACTCTTTTTGGAACTTTATGATCATCTCAGAAGGGCACTGAAGGAAGAAAAGTATGGCTTCTATTTTCCTGAATTATCCTAAAATTCCTTTATGCTTAGGGAGAATTTTCAAACAGGGACCGGGAAACATGACGATTGTAAATGTTCATGATGCCTGACATTGGAATTTTTTTTAATTTTTATTTTTTAATTTTATTTTTTTTAGCTGAAGCAGGCATGGAGCGATGTGAACAGCATAGGTAGTTTCTTACTGTAGTCCTTGAGTCTGAGTTTTCCTTCAACACACAGCTGGGTTTGGATGTCGGCAATCCACGATTGCTCTGACTTTAAAAAATGCATAACTAAAAATTAATATTTCTGATCGGTGTTCACGGATCCTGCTGGCCACCAAACAGTACTGCCCACATGTTCCTAGTCATGGAAGATTGACTGGAGCTTTTTAAAAAACAGCCTCTTGTCTTTCTTCAGTTGCATATAACTTTAGCAGCTGATGTGAACAATACATACTACTGGAAAGCTGGGGATTTCAAGCTTTCAGATAGAATAAATATTGCTTCTGACTCTAGCAGTTACCACTGTAACAGCTGCTGAAATCTTGGGAATTTAAGTGTGTGGAGAGCTGAAAGGGGAAAGCAATATGATAGTTGCAATGATGCAGTTCTGATGGTCTGCTATAGCTGGGGAAAAAAATGCTGCATGTCCATGAGAAAACCAGAAGTAGCTCTGATTCTTGAAGTGCCTGACTAAAGGTGTCACTGGTCCCTCTGGTTTGGCAGTGCTTTTTTGTGGCACTGGTCAAGGCCTGAATGGTGCAGCAATTCCAATACACTGGACCAGTGTGGTTATAAATTCCCAGTAAAAGCCAGACACCTCCCAGCGCTGTAAAATGTCTCAAACCAGATTTGGAATTATTGTGTGTGAACCTAGAAAACTGAGTAGGCGGCTGACTGTCTTAGAGCGGTCTTATATTGAAGTGACACAGCCTCTCTGGGGGAGGGAATTCATGCTCTAAAGGAACCACATCTTAGTAACCCTTTTCACTTTGCAGGAAATATACAAAAACGCTTCTGAATGATACTCTAGAAACTCATTTTCACCACTTCAGAATGTCAGTCACATTGAACAGATAGGTTCTTCGTTGAAGTGATACAACTTTTAGCCACACTTTGTGTGGCAAACTTAAAAAAGCCACACCTCTGAAGGCACCTTGCCGTTGCTTGCATTGTTATGCCTGTCTTCTGCATTGCAGATGAAGGAGAAGGGAACCCCAGAACTTCCTTGATGACAGTAGTGCCTCTGGGGTTGTTAGAGCAGATGCTGAGTGTATTGCAACAGTCATTCAACAGGCTAAGTATAAACATCTCCCTCTTCCTCCAGTGTAGAGGATATTTTATATGCAATACTTGAAAGTGAAGCCTGAAACAGTTGTGCTGTTATGTTTCTGCCAGAGGGGTAACAGACATGTTACCAACAGCTAATATAAAATTTAAACAGCAAGTATAATTTCTTCTGTTTAAAAAAAAAAAAAAAATGGAGAGAAGAATTTTAATGAGAACTCCAGGCTCTAGTATATATTCCCCAGGCAGTTAAATGTCTTCCATAGTGAGGGTTCATCTTGGGGTTTGCACAAGCACTTTGGGGCTTTGCTTTATCTTAACTCCAGCACTTTCCTTTGCTGATTAGTTGTTGGTACCTCTTGCTCACAGTTCTCAAGGTAACAGAAGTTGTTTGGTCATTGGTCAGAGCCGCCAATGACAGTAAGATGCTGCAATGCACTTCATCATGGCAACAGAGATCAATTGTGTAGATAACTTAAAACAGCAAAACAATTTATATTGCAAATCCCACCAGAGATGCTGCTAGCATACCAGGAAGTGGAGGTTAGAACAGGGATCGGCAACCTTTGGCATGCGGCCCCCCAAGGCAAGCACCCTGGTGGACCGGGCCGGTTTGTTTACCTGCCGCGTCCACAGGTTCAGCCGATCGCGGCTCCCACTGGCTGCGGTTCACTGCTCTAGGCCAATGGTGTCTGCGGGAAGTGGCGCGGGCCGAGGGATGTGCTGGCCGCCACTTCCCGCAGCCCTCATTGGCCTGGAGCGGCAAACCGCGGCCAGTGGGAGCCACGATCGGCTGAACCTGCGGACGCGGCAGGTAAACAAACCGGCCCGGTCCACCAGGGTGCTTGCCTTGGGGGGCCGCATGCCAAAGGTTGCCGATCCCTGGGTTAGAAGAATCTTGTAAAGCTCTCTCTCTCTCTGATGTTGAATAATATTTTAAAATTGGGAACCATATTGTCTTCTCTTAGGGCTTTCTGAATTTGAATTCTGAATTAGATCTGTCATCTTTAAATAATCTGACTTTGACGTTGTCTCATTAGTAAGCAGTTGTCTGGAATTATTGCTGTCAGACAATGTAATAGGCTTGACTACGGACCAGTCAGTCTGGGAGATTGCAGGCAAGAATAATAAATTGGATAAAAGCAAAGCTCTTCTTGACCAGGCCCAAAGTAATGCTAAGCCCTTGGTTCTCAGAGTTCATTCCATATGGCAAATGCTTCATTTTCTGGTTTTAAAAGATTTTGGACAGATTATTCCAATGTCATTTCTTGGGGTGGAAGAGAAATATATCCATCTCTTGAAGAATTGAGTGTTTTTTGTGAGCAGGTTCTATTCCCAACCTGTTTTTTCAAATACAGGCAACATAATGTAGAGTTCAGACTCTCCCTTTTCCTGGGGTTTAGTTTTTATTAATTTAAAGTAACAATACTGCATGAAGTTCAGCTCAGACTTTGTTCAAAGAATTGGCTGCTCCTGGGGTTCTCTGCACCAGCACTGCTCAGCCTACACCTTAGATCCTCTAGAATACTGTTCTAACCCCTTATCTGCAGGTGGGGAACAAGTCACCTCCATGAATGAACCATCAGAACCTATGTAGCAAGTGGTGATCCTGTTTGGGAATGGCTAAGAGGGGGTGATTCAGGAAAACAGTGTTAGGGCTTTATATAAATAATCTGTTAGATAATCTATTCATATTTGTTCACTAGTGTCAGAGTCTTAAATTTTGGTCTTCCCTAGACTACTTATTTGCAATTCATTTGATGTCAGCACTTTAATCTGAAAACATGTTGGGTGAAGCTTGTATTACAAAATCATATAGAATTGCTTAGAATAGTAGACTCTTGAGCATTAAGATACTACTAGGCTGCTAGTATCTTCAGTCTATGTAGCCACTGCAGAATTGTTCAGTACCATGTGTACCTGGTGCCCTGTCCAATCTAGTTTTTAAATAATTCCACGGATTGCCCCATATCCCTTGTTGTGAAACAGTATCCCAGTTTTTCTGTCAGTAAGCCTTCTTATTCCTATTTAATCCTTCATAACTGCATATCATTACTTCATTCAGCCATGCTAAACTCCTCTCTCCTTGCCAATTATGACCTTACCCCGTTCCTTCCATTTGATTTTAATTTAAATTCTCGCAGGAATCTTCAGATAGTTGTTGGTGCTCCTTAATTTCACAAATCTATAAAGTCTGGGAGAAACTAAGTGTGTGGCGGGGGCAGGAGATCACTTTGCTGGGCAGGCAGGGTTGGGTTAACACTTGTGGAGACCAGAAGTGAATTCAACTTGAGTCAGAAGAAGTAAACTTGCTATTAATTCAATCCCTAGCAGATACATTTCATATATGGTTTTAAGATTATTAGTTGTATTTCACAGAAATGCAGACCTTTTGCCGAAATGGTAACTTTAATTTTGATCTCTTGCTTCCAGATTTAACACTTATACTGCCTAAAGCTAATGTCCTAATATCCTTTTGTTCATTAGTTTATTACTCCCATATGCAATCTAACATTTTACCCAATTCGGTTAAATCCTTGCCTCTCCACTTCCCACACTGAGAAGAATATTCCTTCAAACACGTGGTTGTAATTTATTGCCCTTAACTTAACGGGCATATGTGCAATTGATTGAAATCAAATCATAATGAGGACCAGTGAGTCTGGATAAATGTAACTATTTTACATTCCATGTTCTTTTGTTTAGGGTTGGAGATAATCAGTGCTTTATAATCTAATCATCCCTTATTGTTAAGAAGAGGCTTCTGAAGTGAATTGAAATAGACTTCCCTGTGGAAAGATGCCTCTTGTTTGGATTTTTTTAGAAAATGATTTCAGGTAGATGAGTCTTGGCAGTCTTTGGCTAGTTCAGTAACATGGGTAGGGTACCAGATGTCCTGTTTTTAAAGGGACAGTCCTGTTTTTTGGGACTTTTTTTCTTATATAGGCACCTATTACCCCGTACCCCCGTCCCATTTTTTCACAGTTGCTATCTAGTCACCCTAAACATGGGAGAAGTTTAAACGTTGACATTCCATTTTAGGGAACCTCTTTGGTCTTTCTTGGGTTAAATAGGATTTATTAAGTCCTTGTCTGTGACAACTTGAAAGATCACAAAGTGTTCTCATAGTCTTAATCATCTCATTTCTGAAAATGCACTGGCTGAGTAACACTTCATTGCGCCCACTATCCTGTTGAATTGCAGACTTGGTTAGTGTCCAAAATGGAGTAAGTTATTCAAGCATTCAGTTTGTATTAACAGTGCTGCTGATGGTACTGCTGCCATAGAGATCTTAGTTCATGGATTTACAGAGGCTCTCAGTATAGTAGACGTGGCCTAAGTGAAGTGTCCACCAGTCTTGTCCTTCCAGCTTGAGGAAGAAGTGTTACAACCAAGTTCCCCTATGCATATGACTATACATAGATATAAGACTTCTAGTAGATGGATTGAGGTGATTGTTGGTCAGAAACAACAATGAAATCCCATTGACCTAGGTAAGCTGATATCTTACCCTGTTCTTTTTAGAGTCAACCGTGTCAATGTCTTTTTGCCTATAGTTTTTAATCACTTTGTATTGTACAGACTTCATTTGCTGAAGTCAAATAATAGTTCTCCTTGTTGTTTGTTCTCCTTGTGCATCAGCTTCTCTCTCTAAATCTCTACGCTGGCTTCTCCATCAGTGTCACATCATGTTCAAGTTTCTTGTAAACATCCTCAAAACTGCTTCTCATACACATTTATCTTATCCCGCTTCTCTACACCCACTTTGTTCTACTGATGGTGCCAGCCTAAATTCCCTCTAAGCTGCGCGGCAGGCTATGAAGGGCCGCGCAGGCGGGGAGAGGTGCCTCTCCCCCGGCCCTGGGCTGCTGCGGTGAGAGGGGCTGGGGGGGAGTCCTTTCTCCCCGCCACAGCCTCGGGGAAGCCTGAACCCCAAATCCCTCATCCCTGGCCCCACTCCAGAGCCATCAGCCAGAGCCCTCAACCCCCCTTCCCTCCCGTACCTCAACCTTCTGCCCCAGCCCTGAGCCCCCTCCTGCACCCCAAACCCCTCATCCCCGGCTCCACCCCAGAGCCCTCACCTACCCACCCACCCCCAGCCCTGAGCCCCCTCCCACATTCCAAACCCCTTGGCCACACATCACCTCCATATTGGCGCACATAACAAAATTCATTCTGCACATGAATGTAAAAAATTAGAGGGAACATTGCCAGCCCCTGTGAATCTACTTAGTCAGCTTTTCACACATACATGGCTGTGCCTTCTTCCTAAAGGCACTGCTCTGTTGTAAAGCCTATGGGGAGACTTGTTGAATGAAAATACTTAGTGCATTCTGGGTGCTACCAGAAAGAAATACTAATATGCCACCACTTGCAACATTTTTACATGTGTGCTTAACCAGCTGAGTTTCCTGTATAAGTAACAATCCTGATTCCACTAAGGAAACAGAGTATACCATGTGTTGGAGGCATAATTAGTGTTTAGTTTTTATATCAGCCACCAGTACCATGCATTGGAGGTGGGGGGTACAATCACTGAAGCTCAGATTTCTCCAGCCTGCAGTGTAATTTTCAGCTCTTGAAGTGATTAGGCAGCTGTGAGCTCTTTATGTAAGAGTTCTGTCTGTGTTTAGATGTAAACCTAGTTTGCCCAAACTAAAAACCATGGAAAGCTTTGAAGTAACTTTATTACCATTAGCTCACTGTTCCTCATTAATGGTTACTAGCCCTTTGTGATGGCTTTCTCTTCAGGCATGATAGTTACTGTGGCTTTCACAGTGAGGGCTCTGCAGATTGAATCCAGATGTGTTTGTTATGCATCCCAGCACTAAGGAAACCTGAGATTTTCTATCCCATTGCTGGCTGGGGCTTTGCACAATAGGGTGTGACATCAGGATTATGTCACCCATGAGTCTTGCCTCTGGGTTCGACTGATAAGTCCAAGATGACATCTCATAAGACGGGCTTAAATCACCAAAATGCTAGTCACTTTAATGTTCAGATGCTTACAGAATTAAAAACAGGACGGTTATGCCAGCAAACTCTTCAGATGTAAGAGAATGCAGTTAGGGCTGAATCCGGGTCCCTTCCTTAACTTTAGCCAGCTCAAAGCCTAATAAGAGACAGCTTTGCACTATTCTATGTAATTACGCAGGCTGCGATGAGTTTTTAAAAGGGGTGAGAGAGGAAAGCAAGATGAGCGTATTGGGAAACATCATTTAGTTGCTCTTGACCCGATTCTCTCTTCTGCAGTGCTTCATTTTTGGTGCATCTATATGCAGAATTCCTTCTAAAGCACCTTTTGAGCATTCTGATACTCATCAGAGTTGTTCTCTGCCTTGGATTCCCTTGCTGCCCTATCCTTAGTGTCTTAAAATCTGAACACAAGAATTGGAAGAGTCCTATTACGTCATCCCTGCTGATGCAGCATTGTCCTCACTGCACACGTTCCTAGCGTAGGTTTCAGTGTCCCAAGCAATGAAAGGAGTTCTGCTACTTCCTTTGGAAACCATTTCATAGTCTCCTACTTCACGATCAGGAAGTCTTTTGTAATATTCACACTAAATTTTCTATTTAACTTTCTCCAGTTCTTTCTGGCTATGCTCATTATCGGACTGAAATCCTTTCTCTGGTATTTCAATCTTCAGTTATTTATGGATTATCTTATATCCTCTTCCCCTCATGCCCCGCCAGTCACCCTTTTAATCAAGATGTGTGCATTTACCTTTGATTTTTTTTTCTTAGCAAATGAATGCTTCTAGCCTCTCATCACTCTTGGGTTATTTCTCAGAATTCTATCAGTTTCTCTAACAATAGGCTTATTTCTGGTTGGTGTTCAGAACTCCCCTCTGTTCAGCAGCATCTGTGTACATATTAATGTGCTGATTATTAATTGGACACTAACTCTACCTAAGAAGTGACCTAATACCTGTCTGTGCATATGCCATTAGATCCTTTCTTAAATCATGGTTATCTGTACTGTATATGCTCTTTGCGAATTCTTGAGCCACATGTTACTGTCCAAACCAATCTGAAATGATTTTTGAAGTAAGAATTTGTAGCACAAAATCAAATGCTTTACTGAAATCCACCTAAAATAGCACTGACTTTGTCCCTTTTCTAATTTTATGATTGTTACGAAAATTTTGATTCCTCAAGACAAACTTCATTTGCATAAGACCATGCTGCCTGTTGAACATTACAGCTTTACCCTCTGCGGCTGGGATTTAAAAAAAAGCCTCAGGGAGGTTGGGTGCCTGATGTCCATCAGAATTCCAGACTCCTAGGCTCCTTTGAAAAGCCAAGCCTAGATGTTTAGTGACTTACCCCTTAATAATGCTAGGTCCCTGTTGTTGAGCCACTTTATCGTGCTCATCGCCATACATTTGTAGGTGCGGCTGGTTGTTTGATAATTCCAAAGCTCTTGACTCCCCCTTCAAGACAATGTTTGGCCAGACAGATGCATCAGAACAAGATAGACTGATTAAGGATAAACTTTCTAGCTCATATAGCTGTTTGTCTTATTGCTGAACATCTGAATCTCTGTTAGAGAATATACATGGATGCTCAGAATAGAGCCGTTTATTCTTAAAAGTACAAGGGGAGATTTTCAAAGGCACAGATGTCAGTTAGGTTCCTAACTCCATTTGAAAGTCAAGGTACACTGAGCTACAGGTCTGGGCACAGTAATAAGGAACTAGATCTGAAACTGGCCCTTGGACTATCTGACCGTTACAATCCGGACTGGGGAGCTCAAGAGCATCACCATCCACATTTACTGATTCTGGCGTGAACCTAGAAAGTGGTGGAGGATACTTTCAGTTTAGGTTGAGCACTACACTGCCCTTTGCATCTCTGAAAGCTCTCCCACAGTGTCTTAAAAGTATGCTATGTTTTTAATGAATAAGTTGGTATCAGATGGTGAAGTAGGGCAGGGCTGGCTCCAGGCACCAGCTTGGCAAGCAGGTGCTTGGGGCAGCCACTCCGGAGAGGGGCGGCAGGTCCAGCTATTCAGCGGCAATTCGGCGGACGGTCCCTCACTCCCGCTCGGACCTTCCGCCGAATTGCCGCCGCAGATCGCGATCGCGGCTTTTTTTGGGCTGCTTGGGGAGGCCAAAACCCTGGAGCCGGCCCTGAAGTAGGGTTTCCAGGTGCCCGGTTTTCAACCAGAAAGTCTGCTCAAAAAGGAGACCCCTAGCAGTGCCCGACCGGACACCAAAAGTTTGGTTACCACGGAGGAGTGGGGAAGAGGTGGCGCCAGGCCATCAACACACATCAGCCCCTGCTCAGCTAGGGCTGCTCCTATCTGCATCTCGTGGGCAGGCAGGCTTGGTATCAGGCCTGAGCTCTGGAGCAGCGGGGCGGCGAGCGATGGGGGAAGGGCCTGGGGAAAGGGGGGGCGGGGGAGTTTGGTTTTCAGCAATTAGAAAGTTGGCAACCCTAGTCAGAAGGCTAACTCATCAGCGAATAATAGTCCTTCTTGTAACCTGACTGGCTAGAGTAAACTTGATGTGTGAATTAATATGCCATACAATATCTGTGCCAAGCATGATTTCAGTACATTTAATGCTCATGCACAAGAAATAGTTTATTTTAGGCCTCCCATCTTTTCTGCCAAATATATTTTAATATTCAGTTTTATGCTTCAAATAAAAATAACATGTTCCCAAGTGGTAAGTGCAAATACAGAGATTGTTCTGTGTAGATCAGTAAAGGTGAATGACTGGTGAATTTAATGAGGCTCAACTCTAGGTTTATTGCATCTTTCCTTACAGCAGCAGTGTGACTTGTCCTGCACTTCCTAGATTCACACCCAGACAGCAGGTGGAGTAGACAGTGGTGCTTCAGAGTTCTCCAGCCTAGTTTGTAAGGGTGTAAATAGTTTGAGAGCCTTCAAGATCTAATTCCTGTCAATGTTTTGCAGATCTGTAACTCAGCGTATCTTGCTGTAGTTTGTCACAAGACTGCTGTCTGAAGCTGTTTACCCCATACTGTATTTGTGTTAATTTCCCTGAAGGAAGGGAAGAAGGCCCTTCCCTGTATTTAGATTTTGGGGCCTCCACCCAGAGCCGTAATTAGGCATTTTAGCGCCTGAGGCAAACAAGCATATTTGTGCTCCTTAACGTTTTTTCCATCCTCCCGGCTTTGCGCCCGGATAGCTGCCCTGCTCGCCCCGTCCTGATGACGGCACTACCTCCACTAGGACCCTTTCTGTAATTATGTACGTCTAGGTGCTGAACTACTTATTTAAACAAGTCTGGGACTCCACTGTGTATTTCTGCAGTTTGCCTCTTAAGAGACTGACATAATTCTAGTTTATTTTGGAACAGCATGTGTGAGCAATTGTAGTTTGCAGAATGTAAAACTTGTCTGCAACTTCATTAAATATGCAGCGGGCGCTCTACAGAATGGCCTGCTGTTGGTCAAACTGATGGGTATAGGTGAGAGACTTGCTTGCAAGTCTCTGCCTCCTGTGGTTTAATGAGCCTGTTCTGTAACTGGAGATAGACCATGGTGTTACGAGGTGACTCAGTCTTTTGTGTTGGAGGCTAATGGTAGTTTGCTGGTGACTTCTCAAAGAGGTTTTGGTCATGACATTTCAAGCACTAAGTACAGTTGAATGTTTGGGGAAACTAAATGGGGAATGTCATTTTTGACAATGGTAATGTATAGAAAGCCACAAACTCCAGGATTCTAGGCAGCTTCTGACTTTTAGCTGTTTGATTGCTTTGAATGCTGTTCTCCTAACATGCAGGCAGCATTATTACTCTTTATAGCTCTCCTTGCAGTTTGTCGTCCAGCCGCAGTCCAGATGTGCAGTTAAGTGTAACTGGCATTGAAGTTACACATACCTAATTTTATTGGTATGCTTGCTCATAGGACTGTTGCACCTGTGTGTGCTGGAAAAAGTTTCTGTTAAATACCTGTACAGAATCCACAGGCATATTTTGGGATGTGTTCATTAAACGGGACTGAGGACACAAACATCTTACCTTTTCTAGTATTCAGGGAACATCCTTAAAGAACTTCATATGGCCACATTCCTGATTGTGTGTGAGATGAAGGGAAAGGAGTAAAGGAACTTTGAATTATCTCTAATTGAGCCAGTAAAAAACATTATTTCCTGCTCGTTTTCCCCTATATCAAACTGTCCTGTGCATTCTCATGCCTGTTGTTTTATTGTTGAACAGTATTCTGTATTTTCTTGCTGCTGTAAATCTGGGATGGGGAGAAGGTCAATGGTGAAATTACCTGATGACAAAACTGAACTCTTTCTGTAGCCTTAAAATCTTTTTCCATCCATGAGCTAGTAATGTGTAGTCAATTTGAATAAATGGCTTGACAACACCTCTTTCCTTGCTGAAACTGGCCATTTTTTTATACTTAGAAAACAAAAATGCAAGTCAACATTTGGTTTTGGGTGGGGGAGGTACATGATGAAAATTGTTCTGTCATGTGTCCTACCAGTCAGTTAAACTTCTGCCTTCAAATAGGCTCCTCCATTGATCTCCCTGTGGTATCAGTCACCCATTAGAACTGCCAGAAAACAGCAGCCCTTTTGGTGGTGATTTTAATGTTTGTAGACGAATGCTCAAAAGCATTTTTGGGAGACAATAGGACTTCGTCTTCTATCAATATCAAGAGACTTAGACTCACTTCTAGGTGCTGACCAGCTGTTCCTGTTACACTCTGCAATTGCAAGAAGCATCTATATAATTTATCTAGAAAAAATCAAAGTGAACAGTGTCACTTTACCAAATCCAGTCTAAAGCACCACTTAACATTTTAAAATGGTTTTCATAAACAAATGGTATTGGTACTTGGCATTGGGTTTTGTGGCTTAATGTTGTGCTGCAAGAGTCATGAGCCAGATACAAAAACCCACCCGCTGTCTTTGGCACTAGCTTACCCACTGGAAAATGCCCAAGTGTTTTTATGGATGTGACTTGGTTCTAGTGAAATTGAGAGCCATAGCTTGTTTTCATTGCAGTGTGATGGAAACTCACTTTCCCAGTGTATAGTCCAAAATTCATACCAAGTGTTGTGGAAAGAGCTTTCCAATGGCACCAAACAACATCATTAATAATCTGGTCTTTAATGGTAAAATAAAGTGATCAATCTGTCCCCCTTTTTTTAGGGTGTGCTATTGGGGAGAAGGGAAACTTCCTGCCCCCCTTCCCTCCCCCCCCAACCCAACTCTCTTGAAGTTATAGCTTTGTTCTGGCCAAGCTTTTACTCTCTAGAGTTCCTTAAACAAGTTTCCATCCTATGTGTCCACCCACCTAAACTTCAAACACTTCATAAAGCTTTGGATCTCTCTTAACTTAAATATTTTTTTTTTCTCACATTCATAAAGTAGGTCATTTAAAAAAAATTTTTTTTAGTGTGACATTTTTTGTGTAAAAAGACTTTTTTCCAGGAGTTCTGTGGTTGAAGAGTAATGGACATAAAATCTGTGTACCTGACCATGACATTCAAACTATAAAGGAGTTCCAATGAAAAATGGCATGCTACTCTGAACTTTAGATGGCGAGAGTTATTGATATATTGGATGTAATGCCTTTTCAGTAACTCCAGGGATCAACCTCTTGTGCACAGTAAATATTTCCTGAAACATAACTTTAAGTCTCTGAAACAGTTGCAGCAGTCTTTATTGAAGGTCGGTTACCCCTTGAAGCCTCCATAATATAGGAGTGTGTCAACCAGTAGTGCAGCCTTCTGATAAAGGGTGGTGGGTGGTTAGCACAACCAAAAAAAATTTTTTTTTTTTTAGTATTCTCTTACTGCAAAATCTTGCCCCCTCCTCCATGCCAAAGAATAATCTGGAGATATCCAGTCCTTAAACTGAAGAAGACTTGAGTTCCCAGCTATTCTTATTAGCTTTGAAAAATGTATTCACATTTGGGAAGCCTTGCAAAGCACCAGAAGTTGCACGGGAAGATAGGAATTGCCATATTGAATCAGACCTGTGGTTCATCTAATCCGTATTCTCTCTCTGACCGTGGCTAGCAACCAGATGCTTCTGAGGAAGATGTACAATAATCTGCCCAACACTGCAGTTACACATACAACAATCTAGAAAACTCAGAGGGGCATAGATCAAGAGTAGGGATTCATGTAGACTGTCACCTCAAAGAAGAAGGTAGAATTTTCCAAGTCAGTTGCCCACCTTTCTGCTTAGTTTTTTATTAAGTGTGTCTGTTTTTTCTGTGTCTGACAAAGCTTTCTTGGATATAGTCCTGTCCTTGTGCAGCAAATCCATGCTTACAAATGTAGATTTCAATTCCTGCCAATCTCTGTCCAATTTTCTGTTATATAGTAGCCAATTAACCTGTAGCATCATCTTTATTTTTCCTGGAGAAAGTAAGCTTAAAGAAAAGTTCCCTAAACATGATGTCCTGGGTTTATGTATTTATCAGACATGTCCCACATCAGTATGGTTTATAAAAACTGATTAGGGAGGAATAAAACCTGAACCCTAAAATTTAGTCTCCATGTGACTCTGGCTGAAATCTAGTGCTTCTGATCAGTGATATACACTTTCTTCTCAGGAAAACCAGTGAATTTTTTGGAATAATCAAATATTGGTGAAGCATACAGCTAACATTCATCCCTTGAACACGACTGCATTCAATTGTTTGCATTATCGTTTGGGTCTCAAGATACCTAAGCTGGCTATGGCAAAGTAACTTTATTGAAATAGCATGTTAGTATTTAAAACAATATTAATACTATATTTGATTCATTAAATATACAAAGACTAGTTAAAGTGTTTCCATGTGTGTGCTGTTAGTTCTGGCGGGAGGTTCTTCAGATGGTTTTATGTGGTTTCAAACAACATTTTAGCACATTCTTAAAATACCCACAAAAGCCTTTATGTAAAATCTCATAAATGTGAACCACATAAAAATTATTTTTTTCCTGTTTCATGTCATTAGGATCAAAGTACAGTAGGTAAGAATAAATTTCCAAAAAACCTTGTTGTAGTCCCATTCTTAATTAATGTTTCAGGCTCATAGCAAGCTCATAAAATGTATAATGGGGAAACTGTCTGTATACCCTTCAATAATCTCACTGACTGCCAGTTCACCCACAGTGATTTTTAGCACACTTGCTATGGAGGCAGATGTAGTTTCTATTCTCTAGCCTTTCAGCCCTTCTGCTCTCTTCTCCAAGGAAGCATCGGTCAGTTTTCTGAGGAACTGCAAGGCACACTGATCAATGCAGAAGTTACAATCCATTCCCACATGCTTCAGGAGAGTGAGGGTTTTTTTGGTAACCCAACAGAGTTCTGGTTTCAGCATGTCTGCTCAGTTGAAAGGCTTTCCCTTTTTAATTGGGGTAATGTCTCTGGATAACAATACTTCATAGGACAGTACTATATGCTTCTTTGTTACTAAATGCCACATCTGTGCTTGCTGATCCATAGTGAAGGTCCCTCACTGGACACTAACTGCTGTAGTATTGAATTAACTGTTTATACCTGTCTCCCAGTCTTCAGCATTCTTTGGTATGATGGTACATATGTGCAATAAGGAAGAATTTGGGTAGCACTGGTGTCTCTTTGTATGGTGGGGGGGGGGAGGAGAGGGGTTGTGTGTGGGTTTTATTTTTTAAGCTTTGATTTGTGTCCTACAGATGCAGAGAGAATATTTGAGTAGAGTAGGCCACATTCCTTTACAATAATCTTTCTGTCTGTTCACACTATTCTGTGGGCACTGAGTTGGGAGGATGCATTTGACTTCTGGAACTGTCTGTAGCATATCCGGAGATCCAAAATGAACAGCATGTGGAATCAAACCTTAAATGCAGTTAGTAAAACAGGCTTGTGTAAAAAGAAAATAGATTTTTGTCATGTTAATAATGGAGTGGGGTTTTCCTTTCTTGCTGAAGGGAAACATGAAATCACTTGTAAATTTAAATGAACATGCTCCTCAAAAGGCAGTTAAAGTTAGGGCTGCAAAACTGTTTAACCTGGATGACATTTTCCTTCCCTTGGCTGCTGAGCCACTATTCCAATGTGGGGGGGGCTACCACTGAAGCAGCCTTCTCAAAACATGGATTCTCTGATATTGTGTATACCCATAAGTGTACATGGTGAGCATATGAATGAAGAACACTCAGAAAATGAACTAGATGTCTATAGCTATATGAGCACTTGTCTCTTGGCTTTTTCAGCTTCCTATACTTGCACCAGACTGACTGAACAGCATTAGAACCACACTATTATGAACAGTCAGCTTGGTAGTTTATACATCAGGTCCAGTCATGACTAATAGCTAGCAGTATGAGAGACTAGTTAACACTAAAGCAGAAACAAAAGCCAAATTAAAATCCTGCCATTAAATGGTGTGACACATCTTAAGCCTTATGACGTGAGAGTTAAACTCTTATAGCTGTGAGTGTCATGGAAATTCCTATAAGTACAAAGTTAAGAGAAGCAGGGACTGAAATTCTTTGCTGTAGTAGTTAAATTACTAAAATCTCAGTTTTCTGCATGCTGTGGGAGAATATTCATGCTTTACATCTCTTGCATAAGGAGAGCTTGAGATTCACTGTAGACACTTGCTAAGAAGGAACTGTAATAATTGTGCTAAAATGCTATAGGATTACAGTTGCAGTCTGCTAAAAGCAAAAAGTAAATCATATGCTCCCCAATCCCTACTATATCTGTTTACTTTACAGTAGATGTTTCATCCACCACATGTATAATGTGGTAAGAAAGGTGTAAAGCAGTTAGATCAGCAAAAGAGCAGGTGTGGGGTTTTACAGAGTTCATAGTTCTCTCAGTTTTGCAAGAATGTACTTTTTGGCCACTAAAGAAGAGAGATTCAATGTTTTAAGTTTATTCCCTGGTTTATACCCGCTCCCAAGCAGGATACCAGGTGGATTAATATTTAAACCTAGCCAGTGGCCCTCCGTACATTCTCGGACAGTGTGGAGATTGCCTGCCTGGAGTGGTATACATAATGCTATATTACATGTCCACCAATGGAACAATTAGCATGAGATGGTCATGTAAGTAACCTAGGCTTTCTGAAAAGGTCTCTGATATATTAGCGAAAAAGGCAGAAGCACACAAGCAAGATGTCCAAGTCCATAAACAGCTGAAAGGCATTTTCTGGGCCATGACAAAATGTGACCGTGGGATCTACATCAACTCTCTGGGAGATAGCAGAGGACAGCTTGAAGTACAATAATCTGCATCACCCTGTGGAGCCATCACATGCCTGAGTGGCAGCCATAAACAGCCTTCTAACATTCCCATCAAGAAATCGGATGGCTCTCCCTTTTCATCGATGGACAAGGTCCGGACAGAAGGAAAACAACAAACACATTATGAAAATGTGCTGAACCAGGCATTTCCGATGAGCTATGAGACCTGGCAAAGCACATGGCTGCAGATCCAGGGACAAACACTGATCCCTCATCACTCAAAATGTAAAAGACCCATCCAAAAGTTATGGTATGGGTGTGCTGCGGGACCTGATGGCATTCCACCTGAGCTACTGCAAGGTGACTTGGAACCCCGGTGATTATTGGCCTACATCAGCCGTTAAGTGTGGGCATCAGGCAAAGTACCAGCCTCCTGCATGAAATCCATGTCTTGCTTAGGGGTGCAAAAATGTGTTTGTGCTGAGACAAGTTCAGGATCTGTCAAGTCTGTGTACTATCTGTGTTGCTGTATGGGTCAGAAACCTCTTACAAGCAGACTTGGAGTGGCTAGAGACATTCTATATGTGCTGTCAGCCCCAAATCCTGAACATAAACCGGTATGACATTTTACACAAAGTCAACTCCTAGAGATCTGGCCTTCCTTCAATCACTCATCGTATTCAAAATCAGAGGTGCATTCTTTTCAGCCATGTGCTGGGATGTTTTTGTCCATCCCAGCAACACCATACACTCAAACTGTCCGTGGACACCTGGCACAGCCTGCAGGGCCACCCCAGAGATTTGTGTATTCAGAGGATTGAGCCAGATGTGGAAACTTCACTACACCATGCCTGGTGTGGTGCCATCAATGGCGGCCGCTCTGGCTGGCCCAACGGTCCTCTGTAGACTGTTTGACTGGCCCTTCGTTTCTAAGAACTTTGGTTTCAGTCTAACTCTGATAGCAATAAATCAAAATGTCAGCTTTCTTCACACAAACTTCAGACTGTAGCATAAAGCCACCTATCTGTTCCCTTTTGTCTTAATTAGCAGACTTTGCTATAAAGAACTTCCAGACACTCTCGGTAGTGAGAAGGAAAAACTACACTATCAAATACAGCCCTTACTTTCAGCCTGGTTTGTAGCTTGCTCTGTAACAGCTGTTGCAGTTAATTGGAATGGGAGGAGTTGTTCGCTCAAGTTGGATAGATATCCATAAATAGCTGTTTCTCACTAACCCATGTAAGGTTTTTATTTTTTTTAAGAGAAAAGTACAATCATTTTTATTAAAATGAATGATGTAAAAATATGAAAACTTAAGTTCTTGGGTATCTAGTAGGCTCTCAACAGCAGTCTAAAAAAACATTCTGGAATCTGGGAACTTTTGTTTATCTGGAATCTTTATTGGCTCTCTTCTTACAGGTATTTTGAAGGTGGAGTCTCCTCTGTCTACCTCTGGGATCTGGATCATGGCTTTGCTGGTGTGATCCTTATTAAGAAAGCTGGAGACGGATCAAAGAAGATTAAGGGATGCTGGGATTCCATTCATGTGGTGGAAGTTCAGGTACATCCTGTGGGGCAGCTGATATTCCTAAATGAAAACAAAAGCCAGTTAATTCCAGACAATAAAGGCGTACAGGTGCTCAGCTGAACAATGCAATGTTATGTTGGGGCTGTGTAAACCTTTCCTCTATTAATTTTTGAAAAGTCCCTTAAGTAATTTGAATGAAGATAAGTCAGGGCTGTAATCAAAAGGATCCCAGAAAGATTGAAAATACGTTCTTTTCTGTGCATGTAACCATGAGCTTTTTTTAATTTAAAGGTCTGCAGATAAATATCACCAATTAAGTAATAAAAATGGGGCATTGGGGAGTAAATTTCTTGAACTAGATTTGCCTTTAGAAAAGTGTGTGTGTGTGTGTGTGTGTGTGTGTGAGAGAGAGCATTTTAAAATATAAAACATTGGCTTCAGTCTGGCCATTCAGCTATGCTTTTCAATCCTGTGGCTGCTGATGTGACTCCCCCATGCTTTGCCATCTTTTAGGTTTTATGTTTTAACTTGTCTCTCCATCTTCTTTTCCTCCCCTTCCCTTTCAGGAAAAGTCCAGTGGTCGCACTGCCCATTACAAGCTGACCTCCACGGTGATGCTATGGCTGCAAACTAACAAAACTGGTTCCGGTACCATGAACCTCGGAGGAAGCCTTACCAGACAGGTACTATAATATACTAGCATTAGAGGAGATGTCTGCAAAGCAAGGCCACAACTGACTCAGGCTCATGGGGCTTGGGTTGAGGGGCTAGAAATTGCTGTTAGATGGTCAAGCTCAGGCTGGAACCTGAGCTCTGGGACCCTCCACCCTCCCAGGGTCCCCAGCCCAAGCCCAAATGTCTATACAGCTATTTTTCTTCAGCCCTGGAACCCAAGCCCGGTGAGCAGAGTCAGCTGACC
>NW_020665065.1:14867973-14913990 GCF_002925995.2 Terrapene triunguis
GTAATTATACCTGGGTTATGGTGACTGGGATAAATAATTATCACTAGGCCTTCCTAATACGTTCAATCTTAGCCGTGAAATGGAGACCAAGGATTTGACTGTGGCCATGGCCTTGCACTGCATGACAACGCATGCCAAGGAAAACGATAGCCTGTTGAGAGTGCTTGTCCTCAGTACACCTTGGCTTGCACTACTAGGCTTTGTTTGGTTTGACTTTCGCTCTTTGAGCTTTAATGAGGAAATTCATGCTTCTGTCGTCATTTTAACAGCAGATCATGTAATTCATATGTGATGCATTAAAGCGGAGGCCTGCTTCCAATGTAAGTAACTATAAAAAAAGCCACTAGGGAAATTGTGCAGAAGTAGTGCATCAACAATGGAAAACTCTGAAACTCAAGTTAGCTTCAGGTCTGCGATTTTTTTTTTTTTGCTCTGCAAATGCCATAGTAGCTTTATTTATGTAAAATAGCGTTGTCAGAATCCAGTGCAAATGGATAATCAGCAAATATTTAGGCTCTTCTGAAGAGCTAGCATGCTGTGTGTGCAGGAGTTCAGAGGTAGTTGTATGTCTGTCTCTAGGGTATCGTGCGTAAGCAGTTTGCTTTAAGGTGGCTGGATTTGTCAGCTAGTGTACTTTTCTCTTCATGCTTTAAACCCTGTGTATCCCATCACCTAAGGGGGTATCTTATGCCTAGGAACAGCACTATATATTTTCCTTAGTCTACCTGCAGTCTACCATCAAGTTCAACACGTAAAATCATGTTTTTAATTGAATCAGGTCCTTAATTGGGTCTTTCCATTGACATTTTCGAGACACTGTATTTTAGGGTCACCAGTATAGCTTTGAAATAACTTTGGCTATTTAATTGTTTTGGTTAACTCTGCATTTAAATTAGTACTGTATTGTAGGGTTACCATATTTAAAAAAAAAAAAAAAAAAAAAAGGACACTCCACAGGCCCTGGTCTCGCCCCTTTTCCACCCCCGGCCCCGCCCCTTCCCCGCCCCTTCCCCAAAGTCCCCGCCCTAACTCCCCCTCCTCCCTCCCAGCCATGTGAAAAGGGCTGCCTGAGCGCTACTTGCTTCACGGTTTGCTGGGCAGCCTCCAGACCCTGCGCCCCCGGCCGGCGCTTCCCCAGCGCAGCTGGAGCCCGGGAGGGGAGGCGCAGGGTCTGGAGGCTGCCCGGCAAACCGTGAAGCCGGTAGCGCTCGGGCTTCGGGAAGCCCCCATGTCTCCAGACTCTGCGCCCCCGGCCGGGCACTTCCCCTCCCAGGGTCCGGCTGCTGTGCTCCTCCCCTGATTCTTCGGCTCTGTTTAAGAGCCGAGCTGCCCGAGCGCTCCAGCTTCGGACAGCCCCCATGCCTCTGGACCCTGCGCCACCGGAGCAGAGCAGCTGGAGCCCGGGAGGGGAAGTGCCCGGCCGGTATTTTTCCCGGACATGTTCGGCTTTTTGGCAATTCCCCCCGGACGGGGGTTTGATTACCAAAAAGCCGGACATGTCCGGGAAAAACCGGACGTATGGTAACCCTACTGTATTGACCACCTTGAGGCCTGAAACAAGAATAGCAGATCTGTCCTGGTTTCACTGCAACCTTTTAAGTGTTCACGAGCTCCAAAATACTCTGTCTTGTGATTTGATGCCAGAGAAGTTTTTGATGCCTCAAAAGGGAATTCTGCCGAGAGTCATAGTTTGAAACCAGTTTGGTCTCCTTGTCACAAATTGTGTACTTTCCACCAATGACTAACTTGGAGGAAGAAGCGGGTGCAAAGGAACAGCTAATGTAATGCCTCCAAATTTACCCGCTCTGGCAGCTACAAAGAACTGGGCAAGTCTGGCATTGAAATGTTATGGTGCTGTGCTATGGGAACCATGTGCAGTTTGGAATGGAAACATTTGCTCCTCACTAATTCCCATTCCTGTTGTCTGTACTGTGCCTGAGGTTACTCTTGATGTGGCCAATTCAGCATTACTGTTACATGCCTGGACAGTGGGGTCAGGGAGTTTCCTTTCTCGATTCTCACATGGTACTCTCTTCTGCAGTCATTTCCCATTGGCAGAGTACTGTTGCCCAGCACAAGAACCATATAAGTCCTGCTCTGAACTTCTTCCTTTTGTTGTTGTTGCCTTCATCTGGACTCTTTTGTGTTTGTTTAGAATAGTGGTTCTCGGCATTTCTGCTATAGAATCCTATTGCTGTCCAAACTGCTTATGTATTTGAAGGGTCACAGTTAGGTTATTCCTGAGAAATGTATATTCTAGTTTGAGAATAACTCTTTATTTTCCAAATTATTTTATTATGAGTGACTTTACCCAAGTAATTTCCTGAGTGCCCTAATCCAATGTTTAGAATAATCTGGATGTTATACTCTGGCAAAATTATATTGGCGATAAATATGTAACCCATTGTGAATGTAGTGGCACTGTAACTTCACTGTGAAATATATTTGCATGACACTCACTGAGTGGCATACCTGTTCTTATCCATTCAAACAAGAATCCTTGACAGCTCTAAATACATGTTGCGATTCTGCACCTCTCCATATGCCACAACAGTACCTTTTTTTGCATTTATAAACTGTCTGGTTTTTATATTTGGCGGTGGTTATGTAAGATGAATTTTTAAAAATAAAATTTGCAGGGGAAACTTTGCTTTGCTTCTGATTGGAGAGAGGAAAACTTTGTTTCTTTTAAAGTTGGTTTGATGCTTCTCTAACCAAAAAATGAAATATTTTGTTTCAAACAACTTTGTTTTGAAATTTAAATTAATTTTTTGAGGCTTTTCTGTTTTGTGATATTTTTTGAGATTTTTATTTTTTTCCTGATTCAAGATGGGAAAAATTATTGAAATCACAAAAGTTACTATAGCAATAAGAAGACCGTTTCCTGCATAGTTCTATACTGTTCCATGATCCATTGATTTATAGTTTTCAGGTAGAAGGTTAGAAGGGAATTAAAAGTATAGGTGACTTCTTATCAGATGGTTCATAAAGAAATCTGTGCAGAACAGCCCTTCTACATATGTATCCATTTATGCAAGAGAAGTATAGACACCCTCTGATTTGTTGCAGAACTAGACTTCTGTTGGACTGAAAGAGTTCTCCCACAAAAGGCATGAAATGTCAGCATGAAAACTTTATTTTTGCAGTTGCCTAAACCAGGATGCAGTCCCAGGCACTTTATGTTCTGAAGACAAGCTTGGACGCAGTTCAAGAGAACTCCAAATTGAGGCAGTGCAGGCCAGGATGGAGGAAGTAACTTCCAGCTTCACATCCGACATTGGCAGCCTTCAGTAAATATGAGGGCTGAGAAAGGGACAGAGTGAATCGGTCACTTCTATGCAGTCTGCATTGACTGGGAAAAACAGAAGGAAGTAGTGCACAGCTGAAAGTGAAACGGGCCATCTTTAACTTACAGATAAAGGTGCAGCTCCTACAGGGAACAGAAAAAATACCAACTGTATTTAGGTTAAATGTTGTCCTCCAGTGGATACAAGTACATGTTCAAGTCTGATGCTGGGCAGATGCTGTGTGTTATCAGTTTCTGACAGACATGGTGGCTTTGCCTTTTTTTACTTGCGTAGTGTGACAGGCAATGTTTTTTTGGGGTGGGGGGAACTGAGGTGTGATTTCAGCAGTCTGCACTTTTATTCAAGATAAGAGCAGCCTGCTCAATCCTGCTCCAGTTTATGCAAAGTAGGTGTAGCCTTCAGGCTCCTGGCAAATAGTCAAAATAGCCTTTGGTTGGGCAAAGCTTTGGTGCTCCCAGTTTAGAGGCAAGACTAACAGGTGCCTTTCTGAGACTCTTATTATGCACAAAGAACCTGTGTGTTTTTTGTTAAGTGAGGTTGAACATTGCAAGGAAGTGCTAGTTTGCTGAGAAGGAAGCTATAGTTTATCCACATCTGGAGGTGTGGGAAGGGAAGAATATAAATCTGGGGGGAGGGGGAAACATAGCCTGGGATTTCAGATTAAAGCGATGCAGATGTGTGTGTTGATTTTCAGATTTGAAATACGTAAATAGTGAAGGTGGAACACTTGCACTGCTGGATGAAGGCTGGTCTGTTGCATGCTGAGCTTTCCCTGTGTTCAGGAATAAGTGCCCTGTGATATATCGCTGTGCAATAAAACACCAGTACAGACATTCTGCCATTTATCATAATAGGAAAATCCTCCCAAGCTTGGGCTTTGCAATTAGGCAAGCCATATATTTTAATCAAATAGAGCTTTCATGTAAAGGCCTATCCCGCTGATTTCCAGATGTTGTAGAACTAAGTGAGAAGTAGGGGAATGTATTTCCACCAGAGGGATCTTAAAACTTGTGGCAGTCACAGACCTTGTGCTCCCCCTTAGCAGATGCCCGGTTTCCTAAATGTGCTGTCTCTGGGGCAGGGAATCGAACCAGTATTTATTTTGGTTTGGTTCAGTTCAGGGTTGAGTTCAGTTGCATTCTATGTATTTGGGTTTAATTTCAATTCAAGCCATCCAAAAAATCAATTCAGTAACCGGTTTGAATTGGTTCAAATCATATTTCAGTCTTATTGGAAGTAAATTAAAAAAAGAGAGAGTTGAAACTTAAAGTTGAAACTATTTTGATTTTTGGTCATTTGTTTATTTTTATCTTTAACTTTACATGAGTTTTCCTAGTATTTTTCTGTTGTCAAATAAACACGATTATTTTTCTCTGAGGTATTTATTTGAGCGAACTAAACCGCTTCCAGTGTTTGCTCTTTCATATTGGATGTTTGCAGTGAATTAAATTAAATTAATGGAGATATCCTATCTCCTAGAACTGGAAGGGACTTTGAAAGGTCATTGAGTCCAGCCCCCTGCCTTCACTAGCAGGACCAAGTACTGATTTTGCCCCAGATCCCTAAGTGACCCCCTCAAGGATTGAACTCACAACCCTGGGTTTAGCAGGCCAATGCTTAAACCACTGAGCTATCCCTCCCCCAATGGATAAGTTTGAGTTTGGGGAATGGGCCCTGTCTCAAGTGGAGCATCTGGAGGGAGAAGCTGTCTGGGGATGGGTGGGAGGAGGCCTGTCCTAAGGGGCAGAAGGGTTGGGGAGCCATTACCTTGGGCTTGGAGAGGTATTCGGGGACCAGGGAGCATTCCACCTCTTCTTTCCCCAGGGGGAGCCTCAGAGCGTTCTTCTATCCAGCAATAGAAGACCCACAGCAAAAAGTTTCAGAGCCCAGGTCATCTGGCTCAGGCTCGTGGGGCTGAAAATAGCCGTGTAGACATGCAGGCTCCACTGGAGCCTCCCACCTCCTCAGGTTTCAGAGCCCAGGCTCCAGCCTGGACCCAAATGTCTACACGGCTATTTTTAGCCCTGCAGTCCGAGCCAGCTGACTTGGGCTCTGGGACTCGCTGTGGGTTTTTCATTGCTGTGTGAATGTACCCAGAGGTGATGTTTCAACCTCTGGCTGCCTCATGTGGTGTGCAGGCAGCTCCTAAGCTTCCCCTCTCCCTATTCATGGGCTGGCTGCCTCCTGTTCATCTTTGAGTGCTTGTTCATGTCGATTCCAATCAGGTGTGCGCACGTGCACAGTAGCCGGAAGCTTTTTCCCATAGCAGCATCCATCGGGTTGGTCCAGGCGCTCCCTGGGGTTGTGCCTTCATGGCGCTCAATATAGAGCCCTGCTGACCCGCCACCCCCTCCGTTCCTTCTTACGCAGTGACGGTGGCTGGAACTTGCCGTAGCCCTTACTTTAGTAAGCGTATTGAACTCCAGTAGTTGGTATATGGTTAGTTTATCTTAGTATTTAATAGTGGTTAGAGTTGTTGGGGGTTTCTATCCTCCTTCCGACTCCCTGGAGCCGTGGTATGCTGCAGTCCCCGGGGTTTAACAACTGTGTGGTCTGCATGAAGCGCATGCCAAAGAGTGATCCACACTCCTCATGTTTATGATGCCTAGGGAAGGGTCACCAAAAGTATCACTGTAAGATCTGCTGCGAGTTCCACCCTAGAACTCTTAAAGAGAGGGAGCAACGGCTTAAAGTGATCCTCATGGAGGCAGCTCTATGCCCCCATTCTGACCCAGGCTCAGGGGACCCGGCTCCTAGCACTTCCTCATCGACGCGGAGCGCCCCGGCGCCATCATCAAGTTCGGTGCCGAGAAAGGACTCATCCTGGGACGTTCGGCACCGGCACGGCACCTCCCGAGGCCCAGCGGAGAACCTCAGAAGAAAAAGAAGGCAGACAGTCGGTCACCCCCGGCTAAATCTAAGGAAGTGAGACCCCAGGCGGGCCACAGCTCAAGATCCCCCGTTAGGGTCACGTTGATTCCTGCCCAAGCGAAGCAGTTGAGTCTGGGCCCCCCCATGTTCACTGGTCCCTACTGGCCAGCAGCTGCTGCTTCCTTCGATGCTGGAAGCTTTTGAAGTTGCTCAGAATCTGTTGCACTTTACGGCGCCCCCTAGTAGGGAGGAACCTCCGGCGCTGGCAGTCCCACCCCACCCCACCCCCAGGTGCAGTCAGGAGGTAAACTGGCAATGATGTCCAGGCATTCCCCCTCTCCACGTCCTTCGGCACCGGCCCACTCGGACAGGGAGCTTAGTCGTTCCCCAAACTCTCGACGCTTGATGCACCAAAGCTCGGCTCCTCCGTGGTCTTCAGTCTCAGAGACCTCGGAGTCAGAGTCTGACTCCTACAGTTCTTGGAGTAGGAGCCAACGATCGAGGTCAAGGCGAGAGCTCCAGGCACGGCCACCTCAGGGGCAGAATCCATCACAGTGGCCATTCTGGACCCTCTGGGCCTTTTACGAGAGCCAGGGAGGGATCCAAGGGCACTGCTTCACAGTCTTCAGTGACCTTGGCCACGTTAGTCCCACCGTCAACCGCGCAGCTCACCTCGGTGCCTGCCCACACGCCAACGCCATCGGCTGCGGCACCATTGCCGGCACCAGCGACTCTTTTGATCTCGGCGCCGACAGCGATTTCAGGTCATGAAGGACAATACAACAGCAATGTTCTATATCAACAAACGGCGGGGTGTACACGCCTCTCCCCTGTGCCAGGAAGCCCTCATGCTGTGGGACTTCTGTGTAGAACATTCAATACACCTGCAAGCGTTGTACCTTCCCAGGTTACAGAATGAGCTGGCAGACCACCTCAGTAGGTTGTTTCACAACCACGAGTGGTCCCTTCGCCCGACGTCACGATTTCAATCTTCCAGAGGTGGGGCTTTCCCCAGATAGACCTATTCGCCACACGACACAACAGGAAGTGCCAGCAGTTCTGATCCTTCCAAAATCACAGCTCGGGCTCCAGTGCAGACGTGTTCCTCTTCCCATGGGGAGGTTGTCTCCTATACGCCTTTCCATCCATACAGCTTGTTCACAAGGTACTCGTCAAGATCCGGAGAGAGCGAGCTCAGGTCATATTGATAGCACCAGCCTGGCCCCATCAGCACGAGTACACATCTCTCCTAGACATGGAACCCCCAATTACCCTGCCGCTCTTCCTGGACCTTCTGACACAAGATCACGGTCGTCTTGAACATCCGAACCTTGAGTCACTTCACCTCACGGCATGGAAGCTCCATGGTTGAACCTGATGGAGCTTTCCTGTTCAGACCAGGCTAGACAGGTCCTCCTTGGCAGCAGAAAACCCTCTGAGAGCCACATACCTTGCCAAGGGGAAGAGATTTTCAGTCTGGTCGGCGCAGCGCCATTTGTCCCCGACGCTAGCCTCAGTGCCGCTTATTCTGAATTACCTCCTCCACCTGAAGCAGCAGGGGCTTTGGTTGTCATCAATGAGGGTGCACTTAGCCGCAATCTCGGCCTTCCACCCGGGCACAGAGGGCCACTCTGTGTTTGATAACCCTATGGTCAGCCGGTTCTTAAAAGGGCTCGACAGGCTATACCCTAACATCCATCAGCCTGTCCCTGCTTGGGACCTCAACCTGGTCCTCTCTAGGCTCATGGGACCCCCCCCTTTGAACCATTAGCGACATGCTCCCTACTCTACCTCTCTTACCAGGTGGTGTTCCTGGTAGCGATAACCTCGGCCAGGAGGGGGTCTGAGCTCAGGGGCCTAACATCAGAGCCCCCTTATACTGTGTTCTATAAGGACAAAGTTCAGCTCAGACCTCACCCAGCTTTTCTCCCGAAGGTTGTGTCGCAGTTCCACATCAACCAGGACATCTTTCTCCTGGTGTTCTATCCTAAGCCACATTCCAGCAGCAGGGAGCAGAGGCTCCACTCTCTGGATGTCCACCGGGTGCTGGCCTTTTACATCGAGAGAACGAAACCGTCCAGAAAATCGGTCCAGTTATTCATGTCAGTGGTGGACAGAATGAAAGGTCAGCCTGTGTTGTCACAACGCATCTCATCACGGATCACGTCCTGTAGTGCTACAACCTGGCAGGTGTTCCCGCACCTCCAATCACTACACAGTCCACCAGGGCGCAGGCTTCATCAACAGTGTTCCTGGCTCAGGTTCCCACTCAGGAAATCTGCAGGGCGGTGATGTGGTCCTCCATCCATACTTTTGCCACGCACTATGCGATTACCCAGCAGGCCAGAGACGATGCAGCCTTCGGACAAGCAGAGCTCCAATCAGTGGAAGACTCCGACCCCACCTCCTGAACTTGGGCTTGTGAGTCACCTGATTGGAATCGACATTAACCGTTTTTTCTTCTTTAAGTGCTTGTTCCTTGCCTTCTCGTAACTGTTCTTCGAGATGTATTGTTCATGTCCATTCCAATACCCACCCTCCTACCCCTCTGTTGGAGTAGCCAGCAAGGAGGAACTGAAGGGGTGGCGGGTCAACAGGGCTCTATACTGAGCGCCATGAAGCCGTGACTCCAGGGGGCATCCGGACCGACCTGATGAATGCTGCTAGGGAAAAATCTTCTGGCTACCCTGCATATGCGCGTGCACACACCTGATTGGAATGGACATGAACAACACGTCTTGAAGAACGACAGTTACAAGAAGGTGAATAACCGTTTTTTCTCCTTGTACAGGGGCCGGCCTTGCTGGTAGCAATCTCATGCATGTTGTTTTGTAATGAAAATTAAGATCACAGGGGTGTGTGGGTGTGTGTGTGTGTGTGTGTGTGTGTGTGTTTAAAAAAAAAAAGTTCAGCTTAAAAAATGCTGAACCTTTATTCTAACAGGTAACCCACTTCCCCCCCCCCCCCCCCCCCCCGTTCCAGTTCAGGTTCAGTATGTAGGACAAAATGTATGGTTCAAGTTCAGATCCGACTCAAGTAAAAATACTAGTTTGAACTAATTTTCCCTGCTCTGGGGTTGCCCTGTTTGCTACATGCGTAACATTTTTGGGTACAATAGAATGGTAATTGCACAAGGAATTCCTTCTGCCTCTTCATGTGAACTTTGTCAGACTTTCCAGTTGTCCAGTCACATAATAGCTGGTTTTACAATGGGAGCGGGAGGGAGGGAAGAGCATGCATAGACCAGCAGGGTGCAGAACTGGTTTACCATCACAAGGTGGGTAGTTTAAGGCTTTGAATATACAATTCTGGGAAAAAGGAAGGGCATATTTAGGCTGCACTGCTTGAATAGGTACATTTGAAGGCCATGCACAAACAGAAATCTTCAGTGGAGTTCTGCAAAATTGGCAGTATCGGGATATGTGGCGTTTACACCCTCAATTTTACTTTGGGGCATCTGCTTTGAATTTAGAATGAAACTTAGTGGAAACTGCCAAGTTTTGCCTCACTTGGTGTCCAAACATTTTGACATTTTTCCCACCTCAATCTCATTCTCTGCCTGCTGGCCCAGGTTTGTGAACCTTTGGGCAAAACTGGTCATTTTTTATTCCCTTAGAGAAGTTTGCATTGCTCTATTCCATAACAGCTGTATACATTGATTGGGGTTCTTCAGAGTGACATGGATGAATTTTCTTCAAATCTTTTCTACTATTCTCAGGGACGCTCATGATGGACCAAAATACTTATCCAACTTACATTTGTCTTTCATCTTATCTTCTTTTCCTGCAAATAACCTTGCAAAAAGCCCAGACAGCTGCTGTATTCTGCATGTGAGACGTCCCAAATCTCCAACTAGCTATCCAGAGCTTAATATACCCAGAAGAGTGAACTTCCCTCAGAGTTGGACTTGCAGCAGATAGCTCGGGAAATGAGGCGAGGAAGCCAGCTAGTGTGCATCTCAGATGGGAGAGGAGTGACTGAGACATGTAGATGGGACTTGGCTCATTCTGGAGTGTTAACTTTTTTTGACTGAGCTCATTGGCAGATGGGGAGTGACAGTGGGAAGATGAGCTGCTTGTTAACATCAACTTACAGAATGGAATTTCCCCTCCAAAGTAAATTAACCCCCTTTTATAGCAGCTGTAGGCTTTCTGCTTGAAATCTTATGTTAACAGCCCACTGAAGGAGCCTTTAAAAGAAAAAAAAAAAAAGCTGCTGTTTGTATAACATGGCTGCGGACTGACTCCGAACTCCCTTAAAACAGCCTCTCATAACATCTGGGCTTCTACAGCACATAAAAATGTTTTCCTTCTGGCAGCAGATTTTATGGAGACGTAATAAAATACGTTTTACAAAAATAATTCTATTTTCAGATTGTGTTTTGCCAGTGAGCGGGGCCTGTCCAGGTGTGGAGGAGATTCAGTGGGGGAGCCTGTGGAAGTAAATCAACCATTGCCAATGCCCCCAGTGTCCCAGATTTGGTCAATTTACTGATGCCCCCCCCAACCTCACCATAATGTGTGCTTGTATAGTTCAGATTTATGTTCATCCTCTCCGCGGTCAGATCCTTTTTCTAGGCAACATGTCTCTATGGTATGTAAACAATCTGACTGTTTAATCTAAGGGGATAATTAAACTTTCTTCTTCCCCCTCTCTCCCCCCTCACCTCCCAGGTTATTTTTTGCCTTCAAGGCTCAAACTTAATTAAATGCGCCTCCAGGCTTGTTAGACACTTCACTTAAAAGGAGAAACCTGTAGCTGCTCTAGATTTCCAGACTAGACCTCGAGGAAGGGACAAGAACAGATGGATATGAGAATTCAGTGGGTTACTGAAACTCTGTGATGAATCCCGTCTATAACATCTTTCTCCCTTCTTTGTTTTTATGCCTTCTCAGCACATCTGTATCAGTTGCCTGGCTTAGGATTGATATTCACTGGTTGGTAGCATATCTGCATGTAGCCAGAAGAATTTTCACCTAAGGCAGCAGAGGAGCCAATCTCTTCACAAGCACCACAGGTTTACAGATTACATGGGGCTTGCTGTGGTCTCCAGAGGAATGCTGCCTTAGGCTGCTCTAAGTAGAGGCAGAGCTTGTAAAGGGAACATGGCATTCTAGTGTCAGCTCTAACTTACTCTCAGTGGGGAAAGGGGTTCAAAGTCTCAGTTGGCTCATTGCTGTCCCCTGTTCAGACTTCCCTAAGCAGGTGTTCTACAGTGCATAACTGGGGATTTTACTCATTAAAACAATCGCATCAGTAGTGGGGCTAAACTTTGTCTGGTTGCAGAAACTTCATGTTAAATGGTCAAAGTGTTAACTATATGTGCCTTGCAAAGTAGAACCCTCCATGCCAAGTACTTAGTGTCTAAAACACCTTTGCTCTTTCTAAGGGTATGTCTACACCCAGCCGCTAGTTCGGCGGCTGGCAATCGAAGTTCTGGGTTCGACTTATCGCGTCTTGTCTGGATGCGATAAGTCGAACCAGGAAGTGCTCGCCGTCGACTGCGGTACTCCAGCTAGACGAGAGGAGTACCGCGGAGTCGACGGGGAGCCTGCCTGCCGCGTGTGGACCGCGTCTGAACGGCGGTAAGTTCGAACTAAGGTATGTCGACTTCAGCTACGTTATTCACGTAGCTGAAGTTGCGTACCTTAGTTCGACTTGGGGGGTTAGTGTAGACCAGGCCTTAGTTCGATTTGGGGGTTTAGTGTAGACCAAGCCTAATAAGAGATGAGTTTTGGTGGAACTTCCTATTTCTGTGCGCCTGCAGTTTGGTAGCAGCTGAAGGCTGGCAGGAACCTAAATTATCACTAATGTTAGCAGACTGCTGTGGTCTTTCCTTCTCAAACCATAGCGGCTTGGGACATCCACCATATTCCTCCCACTTCTGTTGGAAGATAAATAATTCCCAAAGTGCAGATAACTGGGAAGATCTGAAAATACTGAATTTGCTCCCATATGTGGTTAGAAATAGGGCTGAGGTGAAGAACAAAAAACAGCTTTTTTTCCAGGGACAGACCCCAGATGTTAGACTGGCAGCTCCATGCAATGTGCTCCTCATCAGTAGCTCCATTGGCTATGAATCCAGACAGCTTCTGTGTTCCCCTTCTTTCTGTCCCCATCAAAGGATAATTGCATGGATTGTGTATCTACTGCAGCCACATCATGGCTAACTCTGCAGTATACACTTATCCCCTTTAGAGATGATAGGTGAGTGCTGGTGCAAACAGAAAGGGTCTCTCATGGTACTGTGGGGGAAATGGGATTACTGAGAAGGAAGCACCAACATGACTCTGTCTCCAGCCTGGGGACGACTTGTTCTTCATGTGAGATGGTTGCTTGAGTTGGCTGGTGTACTGGTCACTAATGAGATTTGTACTTCTGGGGTTTCCCATTTGGCTAACAAACCATATGCATTTTATACCTGATCTTATTCTGAAAAAGGCTGCATTTACTCTACAACTCTGGCATTTAACCACATTCTCCCATCCCTGCAGTTAGTATGTGGAACTATCGTGTATCCCTTCCCACCTTGTTTCTCCATTACAACTGGTTCTATTTCTTTTCTCTCCAGATGGAGAAAGATGAAACTGTGAGTGATTCCTCTCCACACATAGCCAATATTGGACGCTTGGTAGAGGTAAGTACACTGGGACCATCGCAGCTCTAGTAACTTACGTTGTACCAAGGCTAAATTTCCCAGCCATCTTTGCTGTCTAATGAGTTAAGACCCTTTGTGTGCTTCACAATAGTTCTTAGCTGTGAAAAGTCCTTCCTGCACAATTCTAGTCACTCCTTCCTTACCTCTCTCCCCCACTCAAAACAATAACCTTCCTGGAAATGAAATGGCCGTGTCCTTAGTATTAGTAAACACTTTCCCACCCGGAGTCACTTACAGAGTCATTGTTTTTGACAGAATTACTTAAAGCCATGCCATAGTATACCGAGCTGCTCTTTCAGCTGACATGTCGGCGCATAGGAAGTGCTCATTTAGTGCGCTGCAGTTGTTTTTCACAGCACTCGACTTCATTGCAATTGTCAGTCTATTCCTCAATGTACTAAGAGTCAAGGATAAGATTGCATTAGTTGCTGGAAAAGGGGTGTGGAGCAACAGTTGGCTGCTGTTTTACCACACCATATTCTAGAAAGAAGCTCTTATCCTCATTGATTTCAGACTTCATAGTCACTTCCTTTGGAAGGAGGGGAGAAAATCCTTAGTTAAATGAGTGTGTGCGCATAATACTGTTGCTAAAGCCCACCAGACACTCAAAGCATCAAAGATAAAACACACTTGATTTTGGGCCTTTTGTCAGAGGAGGGGTGGCCAGTGATTCAGGCCAGACTGAAGTTTTGCTGGGGGAGAAAGTATCACTTCCAAACATATTGCAGTTGTACCATTAGCCACCAACTCAGAGAATTCAACTTTGTTCTATAGAACCCTGGACCTCTTGGGTTCCTTAAATGGCTGACTCAGAACCTGGGAGTTTGTTCTGTTAGGGATCGGAACTAACAAGAGGGGGTGAATGGGCTGTCCTGTTTGCAGTGGGATACAAGCAAGGAGTTGGATTCCTGAACAAAAACTGCCCTCTTGTGGTCCTGGACAGGTATTTTGTGAATATAGCCTTCCACAGTAACCAGGAGCAAAGTGAATCCTCAGACACTAATGTGAGCTGAACCTCCAGCTGTTAGGAGAAGTGGGGCACACAGGCGGACATGAAAACTTAAATAACAGGATACAGTGGGTCAGATCATGCTGTGGAAAGCATTGCATCTCAATACAGTCAACTGGGCTGATGAAGGGATACTCATAAGAGAGTGTAGTAACGTCTAATAACCATAGAAACAACGGCAGTGATTAATAGGCTGGCTTCTCCCTTTCTTCTAGGACATGGAAAACAAAATCAGAAGTACGCTGAATGAGATTTATTTTGGAAAAACAAAGGACATCGTTAATGGGCTGAGGTAATGGACCATCCACAGCTGGCACTTAGAGCTCACTTAGCCCTCTCCCTCCCCCAGCAGCACCTGCAGTATTGTCCCACAGTCAAACAGTGACTGGCATTCCTTTGCTAGAACTTCCCCTTTCCATATCTCCAATTAGTCACCTCATTGTGTTTTGGAAACATTCACTAGTAGTGGTGTATTTAGAGAACATTTCTCTTACACCTTCTGACTACAGGAATTTGCAGCACTTTAACCCCCTGTTCCCAGTTCAAGAAGAGCATAGCACAATTAGGTACTGTAGCTTGATGAAATTATTTTTAATGGGCAGCTTAATTATTCAGATGGCAGAAGGTTGTAAGGGCTGGGTAACTAAATTTTGACTCCTAGACCTAAACTTATTCTTACAAATAATTCTCAAATGCCAAACAATCATAAGGAACTGGCGATTCTATGAAAACAGAGCTTGTAGTTTTTTAAAAATGTGCCGCCACTTTTCTTCCCCGCTCCCTCAGGCTGGAATGTAGCTTACTAGAGCAGACCAAGTGAATGAGCCGAGTCTGCTGTGTATTTCTGCAGGGAAGTTGTGTGAGGCTTTGAACCTTATGTCCAATCAGAAACTTGGCATAGCAAGCTCTGGGTGGGTGTTTTTTAACTCTTGGGGGAAAATGCAGAACTGAGAGGGTGTTTAATGCTAATTAAACTCTTCTACCCTGTAAATATGCAAATTCTGCAGTTTCCATGCATACTGATGTATGAAAGCATCAGCAGGTCTGCCCTGCAATGGTAGAATTATGGTGCTGATAAAACACTTCTGCTGCCTTCCTAATGGCAGTTCGGCTGGAGTGGGACCTGGTACTTGACAGACCTATTTAATGAAGTGCTGGTTGAAAATTGTCCCTCATTTTCATTGTGGTGTGTGGGGAATTGGTGAGGCAGCTGCCATTAACATCACATGGAAATATGTAACTGATTATTTTTTCCTGTGTGAACCTTGTTGAAAATACCTGTAGTTGAATCTATGCAGTATATTCTCCAGTACCACAGTCTAAAAGAGCTACTATTGTGTGTGTCAATGAGGTAATCTGTTTAGAACCATTATCACCCAGAGTATCTGGGTCTGGCTTTTCCTTCTCACCTTTCCTGTTTCCTCTGACTCGTGTATTTACACTTGTTCTTCCTGAACTCGTTCCTAGTGGCTTCCAGGATGCCAGCTGTCTGTTACTGGGTTCTTCTGACTGTTCTTTTCCCTACTCTACTTCACTCATTTCTGAACTACTCTCTGTAGATCTATTGATGCTATCCCCGACAACCAAAAGTATAAGCAGTTGCAGAGGGAGCTTTCTCAAGTGTTGACCCAGCGTCAGATCTACATCCAGCCTGATAACTAAACCAATCCAGGTACCCCTGCCTGTGAGGTGTGACAATCAGCACTAAACTAGGACTCACCCTGCCGAGAACAAGCTGTCTTACCTATGCATGACAACTGAAACCAGAACTAACCCGTAACTCCTGCAGACTGACCACCAACTTTTTAATTTGTTTCACCCTAGGGTTATTTCTTCATAGAACCAATGAATGCCTTGATCTTTATTTCCACTGTGTGGAGTTCTGTGCACTGAAACGTGGGGGGATTTGCCCGTTTTGTTCTGCACTCTGTCTTGGGGGGCAATTATACAGTAGATGGCCACATACCCAAAGTGGTGTTAGCTTGTATTCATTGTTTTTATCCAAAACCGTTTGGCTCCATTACAATTGCACCATCTTTTTTTTTTTTTTTACAGCAGCTGTACAGATCTTATAAAATACTCATTCCCTGTAATTTTATAGTACTCCTTTCCCTCTGAATAGAAGGAAGGTTTTGGAAGTAAATAGCTGTCCTTTCAATTGTAAATGATGAAATATCAAGGGCCCTTTGGTCTTGGTACTTCCAAGGCCAATAGCAACCATGCTGATTCCCCCTTCCCTCCAAATCCTCTTTTTGCCTTGTATATCTGAGTCTTTCTTGGAGCTTGAAAATTCAGCTTCCCTCACCCTACTGAATTGTTTCTAGTCTCCATTTCCCTGGTCCATGCACAGCCTGTTATAAAGGGGTTTGCTCATATACTGTAGGTTGCTCTTGGAGTTTTGATTGCTTAGGATGCATGGCAGTGACTAACCTTGGGCCAGTTTAACCTTCCACTCCAATTCCTAATGAGTTACAGATGCCTTCTTAAACATGTTAAGCTGACGGAGGGGAAAATGAGCACTGTTTGTTGATGATGGCCCAGAACCATTACTTTAACCTGTGACAAATGCAAATATAAAATCTATATATTTATATTAAAGCAACTGAATTCTCCAGAGACGAGAGGATGGAAATACTTTCTAATAACATTAGAAAAATAACTCTGATACAAAAAATGGACTTGCTTTTCAGAAACGAGCACCCAGGAATAACGTAGCCCTGACCACAGGAGAGAATGTAAAATATAGAATATATGGAGAGGAGTCTACTAAATTGGATGCTAATAGCTTCCCTGAGGTGTTAGCATCTCTTTAAAAGGCCAGTGTCATTGTTCTGTTATCTGATCAGTTATAAGATCCCTTTTTAACTAGGGATCTTTATTGTACCTTGCTGTAACAGCTGAAAGATTCTTTAGCCGTGTCCATGAAAGTATTAATAAGCAAAATCAAGATGATTCTTTAAATGTGTGGCTTTTTTCTATAACCATTTACTAAGAAAGCCTGGGGTATATTTTGCCTGTAATACCCTTATCACATCTATTCTACTTCAGCTGCTTTGGTTACAGTTGACAATGACTGTAGATAAAGAATAAACTGCAGATGCAAATAAGTGCCTGAACAGAAATCTCTGGACATACTGTACCCCTAGTAAAGAAGTGGGATAAAGGAATAGTGTGTGTAAAGCAAAATTGTCTCATCATATGACTTTCTCATGAAGTGCTAGCAGATATTGGAAATATCTCATCTGTTACAGATCTATAGCTTCAGCTCAAAAATAAAGATTTTTAAGTTAAACTGCTCTAATACCAGTGGCTCTCAACCTCTCCCATACAGCGAGCCCTTGAGATCTGCTCACCATCCTCTTGCAGTTTGCAATCCCATGTTGACAACTGCTCTAGTGGTCTGCTTTGTTGCAGCTGCTAACTCCTTAAGAAGGAAAATACTCTTCCCCCAATCCCCAGAGCAGCAGCAGAGATGCCATTAAACATTCCTGCTTAGGGCACCAGTGACAACATAAGCCCCATTGTTGGAATTTTTTTTATATGATGTGTTCTGCTAGAAACCCATGATGGGGGTTTGTAGCTAGTGGGCCTCCATTCGATAATGAAAGAGTACTTTCCTTCCAACAGCTACATGATAGCTCATAGGAAAATACAAAGACTAGCTTCTTAAAAATCTAGCTTTCTAATGTACATTTTTATCTGTTTAAACTTAAAGCAATAGCTGCCTGAATGCCTAGGTGAACCTAAAGCTTTGTGTCTCGAAGCACATGGACATATATGAGAGCTTCATTATCTTGGTAATTTTATTCCATAAAGCAGCTTTCGCAAGCCAGAGTTAAAACAACTCTCATTTGAACTCTGCCCTAAGAAGAGAGAAACGTTTTGGTCTTTCTGTAAAGCAGCTTCTGCTCTTCCCATGAGTAAATGCATTGGTAGGGACGTGGCTGCCACATACTGAGATATTTATTACCTGAACTATTTGTTAGGTCCTGCAAACAGGTCCATTGCAGAGCTGGCATAGAATAACTGCTGGATTATCTACCTTAACGTCATGATCACTTTGAGATCGATCTACTCTAACACACTGTCTGAGGGACAACTAGATGTTCCCAAGCTCTAACGTAAAGGATTGGGATTCTCCCCCCCAAGAATTGGAGGTAGTGGAACTTCAGAGGAAGTATATCTGTGGTGACTCCCTGTTAGAGTGAAGTTCGCTATACTTGCGGAAAAGTGTTCACTTTACCTTCTGTCCTCCGTATTTGCAACAGACAAATAGAGGTTGTTTCCTCTAAGCCTGAGTCATTGTTCTGCTATTGCCTCAAATCCCAGAAGAATACCTGTTAAAAATCACTGCTTTCAAATGTCCCACTTTAATTTGTTTCCTTCCTCCCAACAGGTCTGTGCAGACTTTTGCAGACAAATCAAAACAAGATGCTCTTAAAAATGACCTGGTGGAGGCTTTGAAGAAAAAGCAGCAAAGTTAAAATACTCTTCATGCTAACAAGACATGCCATGCACTCATTAGATTCCTTTCTTAGAAAATTCATTTTCTCCCCAGATCCCCCTTTTTGGTTACGTCACATCACAGTTTGCATCCAGTACTATCCATACGCCGCCATCTCCCCATGAATAAAGCTGTACAAACTTTTTCAGTCTCTGAAGTTTACTTTGCACCACATTTTACTATCAAGACCTTAGGATATATTTCTGTAGAAGTCATGCATTTTTTCCCCCCTTTTCTCCCATTTATATGCATAAACACCAATCATTCTGTTTCTTTTCCTCCCCTCCCCCCGCCTTTTGTTACATTGGTGTAAAAAATGTAAAACAAAATTTATTAAATACTGTGGTGTGTGAAAGAGGAAAAACTGGAAAAACGTATTCCACGTATGTGTGGGGACTGGGCATGGGGGACGGCTGGTGGGAGGGAGGGAAGAGAGGGTGTTCCTCAGTGTTGTACTATACTGATTAAACCAGACTTGCAAGGAAACGTTGATTTGGTGACCTGCTGAAAGTTCTGCTCTTCTATAGCCTCTTTCCAAGGCACCTTTCTGTCAATTTTTATGGAATGCAAAAGGGGTTTTTGTTTTGATTTTGTTTTTTGTAAAGCTTAAATTGAATCTACACCTTATACTTGAGCCTCCATACTAAAAACAAAAAAACCCACAAAATAAAAATAAAAAAATCCTGGGAAAGCAGCGTGCATCCAGTGTCCGTTTCTTATTCCTTCCTTTCTCATTGCTTAGCATTTACGCTCATGATGCATTCTTTTATGGGAGTAGGGAGCAGCTGTCCCGTCTACACACAGACGTTTGTAATTCAAACCACCACTATACTGTATGGCCACAGAAAGCAAGTGAGCTCTTCTTGTCTCACCCCAGGATCAGCTGAAACTTATTTGGTTGAAGGGAGACTATTTGATTTACTTTGCTAGTCACAGATTGGGTGCATCTTGCCAGTTTTATGTGGTGCTGTTTTTCATTAGCTTGCCATACTTTCAAGATGTTGGCATGAGGATGTTGTCACCCTGCTGCATTCTGGGATTGGAGCTTCAGGCATATAGCAAATGTGGAACAGATGTATTCTGAGAAGAATTAGAATATCTGGCATCATTGCATATGTTGAACATAGTTGAGGTAAAACCTGTTTGTTAAAGCACTCGGGGAGAAGAGAGGCCTAACCAACACTTGGCAATGTTAAATGTGGCCAATTCTAAGCAACGGTACTAGTGAAAAGCTGTTCGGCCACTTCATTTCCACCTAGACACCTTTTTAACTTATGTAAGTGAATTTAGTGCTTGTGGAAGGCGCAAGACACGTAGCTCTGTGGCCAGAAATCTACTGATTCACACCAAGAATGTCTTTCAAGTGGCAGTTGGAAGGCCTTTCTCTTGGAGGGACCACGTCCAGAAGACCGTCAGCTTCCATGTCCCTTCAGTCCATGGCCTGTCTGCTGAGAGAACCAGCAAGGGTGCATAGTGGATAGAGAGCCACACACTATACCATAAAATGACTGAGCCCACCAACATGTCTCATCACTGGTTTCTCACAGTATTTACTTGCTACTGGGTTGAAGGAGGGACATGAAAGGCCAGGATGTCAGATAGCAGGCTGTTTGGTAGGAATAGGAAAGTGCTTCTCACCCTCATGCTCAGGTCAGGCTTTGACTAACTGTCATTTGGGAAATCTGATCCAGAAGCCTGCTCATGGAAGAAACTAAAAGGCTTTAATTTTTTGTAAAGAAAAGTGACATTTGTCCCATGTTTCAGCCTTCCCCCAGAAAGCACCACTCCTAGGAAGATGGTGGCATGACTCCACTTCATAACTCAGCTCCCAATAGCTATCAACAGAAGCTGGGAGTGGACAAGAAGTGATCACTTTGATTGCCTGTTCTGTTCATTCCCTCTGACGCATCTTGCATTGGCCACTGTTGGAAGATAGGATACTGGGCTAGATGGATCATTGGTCTCACCCATTATGGCTGTCCTTATGTTAACACACTTACTTCTAGTAGCTTAAGTTAATGCTGTAAGGGAACTGCCAATGTTTCCCTTTACTAGGTTGATTATGAACACATTAGAAATTTGTTCAACTGTCTGCCAAGGGAGTGAGAGAAATCTTAGGAGACTTCATCTGTCTCACTCCAGAAACTGAGAACAGTCTGGCCTGACCTACATATACTTTCCCTATCCTCAGCTGGCAAACAGCTTTCATTGGTGACTCATGATGGTGGGTAACACCTACCAATCCCCTGCCCGATCATCTGCTCACCCTTGCTCTGGGCTATATTAGCTAGCCTATCTCCTTCACCTTCCTTTCTTCCTGCAGTGGCAGTATTATACCAGAGAGCACCTCTTACTTTAATACTGACCTCAGTCCAACTCTGCGGTTTCTCTGTATGGTTTGAGGAAGAATGGTTTTGTGCTTGACATTGGATTAGGACAGTAGGATTCAGTTCTCAGTTCTGCCATGGATTCCATGTGTGCTCTTGATCTTTGCCTCTTGTTCCTCACCTGTAAAGCAAGGATACTTCTCTACCTCACCGGGGATGGTGTAAGGAGAAACTCATTTATATGTGCGAGGTGCTCAGATACACCAGTAGTGGGAGAGATTTGAAGTCATTACAAGTAGCCAATAATCTGTCCAACTCTCTTCTTTGCTCATTAACTCAGAGGTGACCTATAAGGTGGTATTCTTATTAGGAATATAAACTGTCTTCTCACAATCTTTCGTTCAGAGGAATATAGAGTTGAAGCAGCTGGCTGGCCATAGTCAATCTTCCGTTTAAGCTTTAGCGCAACTATGGCGAGGTGGTAGAGTTTAGACAGGCTTTCCCACCAGTCTGAGCTGAAAATAGGGCCTGATAAGAGTTTTTAGTAAGCCTATGGAGGCACATTTTAAGCAGCGTTGAACGTGCTATCTGGTCTTGTGCTTACTCTTTGTTTATAGTAGGTGCTGATTAATTCCCATAAAATACAATGAGAGGGAGAAGGGAGCAAATGCCTGATGGGCTGTCAGCATCTGGCCTACAGAATTATCCTCTAGATGAACCTATGTGAATGTGAAATGAAAATGTAGGTATTAATATTGATTGAAGTACTTTTTTTACTCTAATTATGCTGTTTCAATATGACATATTTAACATTCAGACATCTGCATGTGATTAAAGCCCCGTGCCTGAGTGTTTACCCATGGGGCCTCTGGTGTCTCTAATTCAGGTCATATGAAAGGACTGGAGCCAAGGAGTAAATGTACATACTCCCTCCTTGAAGTCTGCAACCTCAAGGGCAACATTTCAGTTTGTGTTGTTGCCATTTGGTTCTGTAATGTGGAACTTCTGAGGTTAGAGCTAAGTTTGTAATAACTTCTAAAGTTTGAAAATAATATGTCAACTTAGGCTGGGGAGCAGCATGTTCCTCATTGATGTTTCTAATTCTACATGTTCTAAAGCTTTTCTCACAAGCCCTGCATACCCGTTTAACTACAGGTGAGACTATTATACATTAGAGGGATTATACTGCTAACAATACAAGCCTGGTCTACACCTAGACTTAACTAACAGAACTATGTTAGTGAGGGATATAATTTTTTTTAAAATCAGTCATTAGTGATACATTCACAGTAGGTGATGTATCAGATGGGTAGCCGTGTTAGTCTGGATCTGTAAAAAGCAACAGAGGGTCCTGTGGCACCTTTAAGACTAACAGATGTATTGGAGCATAAGCTTTCGTGGGTGAATGCCCACTTCGTCAGACACATGTAATGGAAATTTCCAGAGGCAGGTATAAATATGCAGGCAAGAATCAGTATGGCGATAACGAGGTTAGTTCAATCAGGGAGGGTGAGGTCCTCTGCTAGCAGTTGAGGTGTGAACACCAAGGGAGGAGAAACGGCTTCTGTAGTTGACTAGCCATTCAGAGTCTGTTTAATCCTGATCTGATGGTGTCAAATTTGCAAATGAACTGAAGCTCAGCAGTTTCTCTTTGGAGTCTGGTCCTGAAGTTTTTTTGCTGTAAGATGGCTACCTTTACATCTGCTATTGTGTGGCCAGGGAGGTTGAAGTGTTATACAGGTTTTTGTATATTGCCATTCCTGATATCTGACTTGTGTCCATTTATCCTCGCTTTTTACTGTGAATGTAGTTGTTAATGGTATAGCTTATTCCCCTACAGGAAAATAAGCTGTAGTCTTATAAGCACTTTTCTACTGCCATAAGTGTATCCACACTAGGGTGGTTGCACTGCTTTAACTGTACCTGTGTAGTTACATAAATCCTACTAGTGTAGACGAAGGCATTGTCTACACACAGTCAAATTAGAGAGACACACTACCTATTCAGAAGCAGCATTGTCTAATGGGTAACGTAGTGGCCTGGAGACCAAAGTTCCATTCCTAGTTCTCTCTCTGACTTATGTAACCATGAGGGAAGTCACTTTTCTGTTCCACTCCCACCCTTTGGCTAGGTAAGGCTCTTACATAGTATCTAAAACAATGGGATCCTAATCTGCATTTGTCATTAGATACAATTGTCTAGTTCTCAAAGTACACCAGGAACAGCTTTGGCTAATGAAGTACCACCCAGTAGGCACAGGACAGGTGTCCTAACACCTTGTCAATATACCTTGGGCAGCGGGAGGGAAGAGAGTTATCTCCCTCTTGCTGACTAATGGAGTAAGCAAGTGATCGTGTCTAGTTCTGATAAGACTTTCAGCCTCTGACTGGAGAAAATGTGTGGCTTTAAAGAGGTTCTCATGCTTCTTTAAAACATTGACCACACTTTAATAGGAAGGGAGGTGGGATGCAGAATACTCTATTTGCAATTGCTTAGCTGGAAAAGCAATTTAGCATCATGTAGCTGGACCAGAGGAATGATGAGCCCCTCAACAGCAGTAAGTGGACAGAGACTATAGTTCTAAAACCTCATTTAATGTAAAGCCAGATCCTGCAGTGATGAGCACTGCTAGAACTGTGTAAAATATTTATGGACATGTTTAACTTTAAGTATATTGAAGCACTCTGCTGAATGGGGGCTTCAGTACAGAAAGTGAGTCAAGGTTTGCTAGTCCCCTTTTGAAATTATTTTGTTTCCATCTTCCTGGAAGAAAAGATTTTGTTTGTCAGCAATAGAGAGTTGTCTAGGCATGATAGCAGCTCTAACCCAGAGCTGATTATATATAATCTGGCTCTGGCCTAGGTCGGTCTATGCTTAAAATATTGCTATGGCAGGGAACTTAGTTACAACTCACTGTTGCCTAATCTGGTTACAAACATAGGCCCAGATCCTGAACTGCAGTGAATTGGCATCACTCCCTTGAATTTCAATAGGGCTACGCTGTTTTACACCTGCTGCTCATCTGTCTTGTAGTTCCTGTTAGAACTAAAACATGGACTTGAATGGAAGAGTTTCTTAAACTGGCAGGATTTTTAGAGGAAGTGAGCATGGGAAAGTTCAGGAGCTATTCCTGATAGTCAATCTAAGTCCATCCTTGTTTAAAAGGCACAAACCCATAAATTAGTAATTATTAGGGTGAAAATCTTAAGCTCTCTCTTCAGGAAAGTAGTGGGAGAGAACACCTGGAAAAATCAGTTTAGTAGAAGCCAGTATGGAATCAAGCAGGGGAGAGTGTAATTAACTAATCTCTGTTCTCTGAAAGATATTCCTACTAGGACATTTCCCTTAAATTGGGCCTTTGTGAGACATGTAATTTCTTTCCCTCAGAGCCCTGGCCAAAGTTCAATAATCATGTAATACAATTAAGTTATCCTCCTGGCCTCTTCCTTATTTTAAGATCAGCAGCTAAACAATGCGGAAGGGATTAGTATGTAGGTACAGGCTGTGTTCTTTCCTTAGGTTAGAAAGAACGCTTCTGTGAGCTGCTTCACCTCCTGTGCGGGGAAGGTTTGCAGCAGCTGTAGAATCCTAATTCCCAAGAGCTACTTGGTGACTAGATGAGGGAGCTGTGTGGGGTTATACAGCCCTCTCATGGCTGCACCGGTGCTACTGATTACGCAGAGCAACGATACCAACTACAAAGCTAGATGGCGGAAAGCTTGACAGATCCTGCCCCCAAGTAGCTGTTCATTTTAAAAAGAAAAAAGCTTTCCTCCCTCCCTTCAGTAGCAAAGGACTAATAATTTAGTGCTACTGTGAGCCAGGTATGTTAATTACTTGGTACATTTTGTAATGAAAAAGAGAGGACTATGAACCAGGTTTTTAAGCCAAATGGATGAGGATGAAAAACTGAAGTCTTGTTACATTCACCTGCTTGCTAGAGCTTGTGCTTGAGCTGTATTGTGAACAGAATCACTACAGGCTGATTTCCTGCTCTAGGAACTGTACCTGCTGTGCACCAGCCAGTGGTTTAAAAAAAAACAAAACACCCCTTCCCTTCCCCCCTCTTCCTACAAAAGTTATGATCTGAAGATTGATCCCCTCACCTTCTCTGGCAGGGAAGCTTTAACGGTAGGTGCTCCTTTCCCCTTCTTCTATCAAACCCAGGAATACAGCACACATCCCCTATACCAGCTGAGTCTGCATAACAGTGGCACTGGCTTCTTGAACTATTTATACAAGCAATGGCTGGTTGCTGTAACACTAGTGAACAGACTTTCCCTCTGCTGCTCTACAACCGACATGGACAATATAAGCTGTGACCTGTCAGCCTCTTGCACACTTGGCCTTTAGTCGCAGTCAGCGCTGGCCTCATGGCAGGAGGCATCAGTAGCCACCAACTGGCCCATTGTTGCACCCATGTGGAGTGCAATGAGCCAGGCTGGTTTGAAGTAGTAGGGATCTAAGGTATGTCTGCACTGCAGCTGGAGTGTACCTCCTAGTCTGGGTAAACAGACACATGCTAACACTGGCCAAGATAGCACACCAAAGAGGATGTGGACTGTGGGGCAAGGGCTAGTCACCCAAGCTTGGGCCTACAGTGTTGAGGAGCAAGCTCTTTAGCTCACAAGCACAGACCAGCTACTTTGACATGGATGTTCTGCTTGGGTTTTGCCCACTGCTGCCTAGAGCAAAGCGCTCATCTCTAAGCCATAGAAAAGTCCAGGGTAAGTAAATATTCACCTTTTACAACTGTGTAAGCCTAAGGCACAAAGAAGGTCACCGTAAGAGCTAGGAATAGAAGCCAGGAGGCCCTAGCTCCCACTCCCTTGTGCTTGTCACACTGCCAGTCAGTACCCTATCCTGCCCCTTAAGTTCTGCATAAAAAAAAAAGAAGGTTAATCATGGCTAGAGCTTCCCCCTTCCCACTCTGCACTGGTTTTGTCAGACAGCTGCTTGAACTGTTTCTTCTGAAGGCTCTGTCCTAGAACGCTTGTTTCTGCATCTTGGGAAGGGCACAGCTACTATTGTGTTGGTGTCTGACTCCACTGCAAAGTGAGCTCTCCATTTAGCTTTTATGGAATTATAACAGCACTAAAAGCTTTTTGCCTCCTGACTTCACCTTTACAAATCAGTTTTCCTATGGGACAGGAGCACCCTTTGCAGCTCAGGACCTGTAAAACCCAGTGAAGGATTATTACAGCAGCATTGTCTGTGTCTGGTCTTGTACCCAGAATATTTGCAAGTTCTGTCACCAACAATTCCACTTTCAAGGGATTGTGAAATGAAAAGGGGTAGTTAGTGTCTGGTTTAGACCAAAGTAGGAGGTTAAGTCTCTCTCTCAGCCACACAACACCCTAGAATGGGGGAAGAGTAGCTTTCTCCTAGAGATCAAGTTTGAGAATCACCTCTGACTTAGTCTCATTGCCTGGAGAGCTGCCACAGCCCACTCAGCTACATGATGGTTCAGTAGGGATATACAGTCTAGGCCAAATTCACAACAAATTTTCTGGTGGCCTCAGAGTATGGCCATTAACTCTTGCTGATGGCTGCGCTGACAATTTCCCCTAAAATAATTAACTTTAGGAAAAACAGATATGCACCTATACTTGTCCATACCATTGTAATTTATTTATGTAAGGTTTTTTCAGACTCAGTAATAAAAATGTACAATTGTCTATTCTTTACTGGACTTAAACAGAATAGAAACAAATAAGGTGCTTTGAATGTTGGTTTTTTGTTTTTGTTTTTTTAAAAAGACTTACTAGCCATAAGTCTGCTGCTGTGAAAAGTGATATTTGTTAATATCACTTTTCACAGCAGACTTACTCAGCCCCAGCAAGCCCTGGGACAAATTAAACCCTTGATGGGGGAGATGGGCAGGGAGGCAGTGGGACCCAGGGCCAAGGATGGGGAAGATGAGCCTGGAATCAGAGCCTGCCACTGCATGGATGGAGTCTGAAGCACCCCCCTATACCCCTGGGAAAGTAGGGAATTCACCAGCTACCTCCACTGCTGGTGTTTTTTTCCTTTCGGGGGGGGGAGGGGGAGGGAGAAGAAGAGGGAGTACCCAACCCCTACTGGCAGCCCTGGGAGATGGGCCACTGCTCCCCCCTCCCCCACCCCATCCAGGAGGCGGTGGCCACAAGAAAACCCTCTGCTGACCACATGCAAGAAATACTGGTGTAGGCCCATCCTGCTAGAAGGCATCTGCTGCCTGGAGCAGTTATCTCAGTGGACAGCTAATACTGAAAACAGGGGTAGGTGGGGGATATACCATCCATCTTACTTGGCAGCCAGCTAAGGTAGTCCCTGCCAGCATATCTGCTTTAGAAACGAAGGGGAAAAGCTTACCTCTAGAGCAAGAATGGATGTGAAATAAACTTACAGCCAGGACCAAATGAAAGTTCACAAGGGGAAAGTGAATGGCTATGGGTAGGGGGTAGTCACACCGCAAGACCATTTTAAAGAGTAATTGTACAAATGGGAGAGAATGGAGACAAGCCAAAACTGAAGTGTCCTTGGGAGTCAAGAAAATAAAAACCAAGGGAGGCATGTTGGACAAAGATTTATTTTTCTAGAAAGTTGGCTGCCAAAATATTTAGATAAAATATTTATACACACGTGTATTAAAATATTTCTCCCCAACCCCAGAACTGGCCTCACTCCCGGCCTCAGCTGCCAGAAGAAGAATGTGCAACATTATTCATATAGGCAAAGGGAGCCACCGTGGATAAACCCTTAAAGGTGAAGTTAAATGGCAGCCGCTCACAGCATCTGTGTTCATTGGCTTAAAACAGGAAAGGAGACAGCCTCATCTCCCCTCCATCCCCTAGAGATTTTTCATTCTTGCTAGTAATGTCTGATGCAGATGACTCAGGGCAGCCTTCTGGAGGGGAGGAAGGAAAGTGGAATCAAATTCAGCTTGTTTTTAAAAAGTGACTATGATCCAGGTACAGAAATTTCACAATATTTCATCCCTTTTAGGTCATCACTACAAGCAGCTGAGATCTACCAGGAAAGTCCTCGGCCAGGTGGCCAAGCACTTTCCGCGGGAAGCATCATACCGCACACTGGCTTACATCCTCTTCTGTTAACAGGAGTTGCCCAAAAACAGGTCTAGGAACCTGAGGGCAACTCGCTGTGCCCTAGTTTGAAGCCAGAGTTCTCACCAGTATCCCATTCTTGCTTGGGGACAGTTCCTTTGTCAGCTGTCAAGGGGTTCATCTTGCTTGCCAAGCAGGGCCTCTCTCTCATCAGAAGCGTGAGGTCTTCTCTTCTGATAGGCAAGGAACTGGAAGGAGATCTGAGGAGGTGTTAAGTCTTATTTCCTTTACAGCAAGGTCTAGATAAGAGAAATGAGGTAGCTCTGCCTAGGGAGAAAGCCATTAGTGCTGGGGGGGAAATAGAGGTCGGTTGGTACTTTCTATGGCAACAGGTGCATGGTTACCATTGTAAGATGGAGATAATCATGGTTACCTCATTTTTAAAGCTCTTTGAGATCTACAGAAAAGGACTATATTATTTTATTGCATTAGGGTAGTGACCAGAGGCCCCAAATGAGGATCAGGGACCCTTCATGCTAGGAACTATACTAAGCATGTATTGTTCCAACATTATTGTAAGAGATCACTGTAACACAGGGGGAAAGACTCAAGCTGCAAAGCACGGGTTGGCTGTGTAACAGCATCAGCAAAAATCTGCCTCTCAACAGCCCTGCCCACCCACCATCCCAGAAGAGACCAGCTTTTTAATGGCTATTTGTGCAGAGCATTAGAAATAACTGGAACTGGCAACACCACAGAAACTTGGAGGAGTGGGGCAGAGAGCATTACCAAAAGAGGATACAATCACATCAAGAGACAGGACCCCCAGGCTACCAATCAGCCAGGGGAGGTGATGAATGATGTAGTTGCCTTCAGCTTGCCCTGGGTCTGGGTTCTTCAGAAGCACGCTTATTCCATACAGCGAGTTCCCCAGCATCACCAAAGCGAAAAGAAAGTATGACAGCCCTTCGGTAGATTTCCTCTTGAACTGGAAGAGGAAGCCATATTAGAAGGGGCTGGAGAATAAAGACTTCCCTGCTAGCAGAAATACTCTAGATATACCGGGCATGGATTCCCAGGTGATATGCAAAGGGAGGAGGATCTAGAAGATGACTAAGCTTATTGAGTGCTGGTATCCACTGTTTGAAGGACAAGCTTCTTAGACAGTGCTGGCATGCTTAGGGTCACTTGACCATGCTCTGCTGTGACCCTAGTAGATGCTTCAAGAAGAGCAGGGAAAATTAAAATGGGAATTGTATCCCAGAGAATTGGCTAGAACCCTGCCCCACAAAGATACCCACCAGAACAGGAGTCCTAAATGATAGAGTGGGCTCAATACCAGTAGTCTTCCAGCTCCAGTTGTAAAATATTAAGCAAAATTAGAGTCCCACCTTCACAATGGGATATTTACATTTTAACCAGAAGGGGAGAAACAGCTGCTGCATGGAAGTCAAGAGGTTAAATTAATCAGGACCCCATGTGAAAAATACAGAGAGATGGCCTATGGGAAGGTTCTGGAAAGAGAGCTGGTTAGTGGTCTAGAGCCCTCTGCTTCTTGCATCAGCAGCCCTTAGGGATAAAGGACACTCCCCTACTCCCAGCTCTGGAATCTCAGCAGAAGGGGAGCTCCTTTCACCTTCCCAGGGGAAGATAGCCCCAGCAGCGGGTTGGATCCCATCCCCACCTCCAATGGGGCACTTACATTGGTGTAGATCTGGGGCACTCGGGAGAACAGATACAACAAGGAAGAGATAGAGCCAACAGTGAAGCCAATGATTTCCTTCTTGGTGAAAGGCTGCACGGCAAGACATAAAACACCAAACTGTTATGCATTGTACAAGGCATGCAGAACTGTACCCTTGGATTTACAGGCATCTGGTGGCAAAGTGAGGTCACATGACTCGCCAAACCCAGGTATGCACTGTTGTCTTTCCACCTGGTCAATAGTTCTTTTGAGTGGCCTGGCTAGCTATTGGCTGAAACTGTCATATGACAGGGTCGCCAGCTCTCCCTCTCTGTGGGACATTCCCATTTCAAACGGATTATTCATCTTTCCCACAAATCCTCAGCCTCCTCCCTGCCCCCATATACTGAGAGGGGCTCACCTCGCGTCCACCTGCATCCACTGCGGCAGACAGAAGAGTCCTCCCTTTAAATGTCACCGTTTCAACTGTGGAGCCAGCTCTGCCCAGCAAGGATGTTGCTGACACCGTTCCCAGAAAAACGAAGGCAAAGGCTGCGTTAATTGGAGCAGACACTGGAAAGAGAAAGCAGAGGTGAGTTACAAAGTGCCACCAAAGAATGGGAGCGAGTGTGTCCGTGACACTACGCGAGGCAACCTGGATTCCGGTTAAATCTGCATCCCATCACCTCCAGAAAAACCAGGACCAGGGCCATCCCACAGAAGAGGGAGGCAACAGTTCCACAGCGGCAGGTTCAGATTTCTCTTGAAGGCAGGCCTTCCATAACCAAGTTCCATTCCTCACATGCTGAGGCTGGGGAGGGGCTATGCAATGCATGTGGCAGACATTTGAACACATCACAGGTTAGCAGCGCCTGCCTTCCGTGCAGATATTTGATTAATCAAAAGTTAGAGTAAAGGTCCCTCCTTTTGCCATTACAAGACCTCCTGGTGAAGAAAGGAAAAACTGTAGAATAAAAGGAATTCTAAACAAACAAAAAAAATCTACATTGTTTCATTGTGGGTATGTCTGCACTGGAGCCGGAAGACGTAGCTTCCAGCTTGACGAGACAGACCCTCACACTAGCTCTGATTGAGCCAGCATGCTAGAAACGAAAGTGCAGGCCTGGCAGCAGAACAGGCTAGCCACCCCAACTAGGATCCTGTCTGAAACCCTAAGCAAACAGCGCATAGCCCCTCCTACACTTCTATTGAATAGTGTGGCTACGTTTGTCCAAGCAGGAAGTCATGCCTCCAGCTCCACTGCAGGCACACTCTCTGTTTCAAGCCTGCGGTCGTATAGTTAGTACCAAGTAACTTCAGAGAGATTAAAAAAACCCACATTTGCTATCTCATGGTGATAAGTCCAATTCATTAACTATGAAAAAGGAAATCGTTCTGGGCTTAACCTTCTTAAAAGGAACACTGCCAAGAGTAAAAACAAAAAAACAAAAAAAACCACAACCCTTTAAGGTTTTTCTGTCTTAATACCACTCAAGAGCACATACTTAAGGCCCCGATTCTGCACAGCTCTTGTGACAGACAAGTCTAGCGGCACTTTTCTTTCTGCCTCTCTGGCTTTATCACAGTGCTGTCATGTTGGATTTGCAACTTGTCAGGAGAAGATTTTAAAAGGAGATTCGACTCTCTCCAATTTGTCCATATCTTAAGCATGGTATCCTGAACTGGACACAGTACTCCAGCTGAGACCTCACCACTGCCAAGCAGAGTGGTACATTACCCCCCCATGTCTTGCATACAACACCTGTTAATACACCCCAGAATGATTAGCCTTTTTTTGCAATTGCACCACATATTGACTCAAATTCAATTTGAGATCCAGTATAACTCCAGATCCTTTTCAGCAGTACAACTACCTAGCCAGTTAGTCCCCATTTTGTAGTTAAGTTATGATTTTTCCTTCCTAAGTGAAGTACATCTTGTTGATTTCAGACCAAATTTGTCAAGGTAATTTTGAATTCTAATCTCGTCCTCCGAAGTGCTTGCAACCCCTCCCAGCGTGGTGTCATGTGCACATTTTATAGCACAGTCTCCACTCCATTATCCAAGTCATTAATGAAAATATTGACTAATGCCAGACCTAGGACTGGCCCCTGCAGGACCTCACTAACTTCCCCCTCCCAGTTTGACACCAAACCATTGATAAGTAGCGCCTTTCAACCAGTTGTGCACCCACCTTGTATTAATTTCATCTAGACCACATTTCCCTAGTTTTCTTATGAGAACGTCATGTGGGACTATCAAAAGCCTTACTAAACATCAAGATATCTCACATCTATTGCTTCCCCCCTGCCCTCCTGCCACCATCCACTAGCCAATAACCTTGTCAAAGGAGGAAGTTAGGTTAGTGTGGCATTATTTGTTCTTGACAAATCTGTGCTGGCTATTCCTTCTAATTCCATTATCCTCTAGATGCTTACAAACTGACTGTTTATTTGGTCCACGATCCTTCCAGCTATTGACGTTTGGCTGACTGGTCTACAATTCCCCAGGTTCTCTTTGTTTCCCTTTTTAAAAGACAGATGCCATGTTTGCCCTTCTCAAGTTCTTTCAGAACTCATGGATGGGTAAGGTTCCAAAGTTAAGTGATACCAATGCTTCAGCTAGTTCCTCAAGTACCTAGGATGAATTTCATCAGGCCCTGCAGACGTGAATGCATCTAACTTACCTTAATATTCTTTAACCTGTTCTTTCCCTATTTTGGCTTGTGTTCCTTCCCCTTTGTTGTTAATATTAATTATGTTGAGTATCTAAATCACCATGAATCTTTTTAGCGAAGACAAAACAAAATAGGCATCAGACACCTCAACCTTCCTGAGGTCAGTAGTTATTAGCTCTCCTTCCACACTAAATAGAAGACCTGCAGTTTCCTTTGTCTTCCTCCTGCTCCTAATGTATTTATAGAACCTCTTCTTGCCTTTTCTGTCCTTTGCTAGGTGTAACTCATTTTGTGCCCTAGCCTGATTTGTCCCTACGTGTTTGTGCAGTGGGTCTCATACTTTTGTACTGGTGACCTCTTTCACACAGCAAGCCCCTGAGTGTGACCCACCTTATAAAGTAAAACACGTTTTTATATTTAAACACTTATAAATGCTGGAGGCAAAGTGGGGCTTGGGGTGGAGGCGACCAGCTCACGACCCGCTGAGGGGTCCCGACCCCCAGTTTGAGAACCCTTGGTCTAACTCTCCTGTAAACAAGTCCTATGGAGAAGTTCTACTTGTGCTCAAACACTGAATACTTATCAAAACGCAGGGTAGTGCCTGGGGATTAGCAGAGGACCCAAAGCACAGCTGATGGCCGTTAATACTGCAGGAAATGCCCTAGGCCAGTGGTTCTCAAGTAGGAGTCCGGGGCACCCTGTGGGGCTGAGAGCACGTTTCAGGGGGTCCGCCAAGCAGGGCCAGCATTAGACTCACTGGGTCCCAGGGCAGAAAGCCGAAGTCCCACTGTATGGGGCTGAAGCCCAGGGTCCTGATCCCTGCCACCTGTGGTGGAAGCCAAAGCCTGAGCAATGTAGCTTTGTGGGGCCCCTGTGGCGCCCCTGTGGCATGGGGCCATGGGCAGTTTCCCTGCTTGGTACCCCCTAATGCTGGCCCTGGCTTTTATATGCAGAAAAACAGTTGCTGTGACACAGGTGGACTGTGGAGTTTCTATAGCATGTTGGGAGGGGCCTCAGAAAGAAAAAGGTTGAGAACCCCTGCCCTAGGCCAGGGGTTCTCAACCTATTTACCATTGTGGGTTGCATAGGCAGCTCTCTGTGTGTGTGTGTGTGTGTGTGTGTATATATATATATATACACACACAAACACACTCAATCTGTATGGCCCCGATGATATCACATGGGCCACAGCTGTGTGCTGATTGGGTAGTAAGTGGCCTGCAGGCATCTGGTTGAGAACCACTGCCCTAGGCCTATATAGCTTTTGTTTATACTTAGAGGCAGATTAAGGAAGCTCCAGGATGCCAAGAGATCAGACTTTTTACCAGGATAAACAGCAGCCCAGAAATAGCTAGAGCTCCAGCTCCACAGGGATTTCCATGTTTACAGGCGAGGGTGCAAGCCTTGGACCCAGTAAATGGTTTCACTTGCTCGTCTAGTTGCCAGTCATTTTTTACTAGTTTACAGTATTCTTGTCTCAATACATTAGTGTTTAGGGGATTTTAATCTGGCTCTAACCTGGAGCCCTTTGGGAATGTTTTGGCTTCTTAATCTCATGATGAGCATCTGACTTCTCTCCCGGTGAGAAAGGGCCCTCCTATTGCTAACAGTTGTAATAGTGTAACTTCATGTACTGCTACCCGGAGGTGTCCTTCGGCCACCATACCCCTGCTGTGCTCTCATGGATGAACAGGAAAAATGTTTAAGCCCAGCAGGCTGCTGCCTGAGCTCCTCCCACAGCCATCGTTATTACTGCAGGAGGAAGCAGCTTTCAAAGTTAAATTTGGCAAATGCAAGTGTTGCCGGATTGCGTTCGTAACTATCAACTCACAGCCTCTGCTCTGGTTCTTGACTTTGTAGTAGAGGTAGAGAGCCAACATGACCAGGTCTGCCAGCACGTAGTAAATGGCAGTGTAAACCTGCAGGAGGAAACACAATCGTCAGTCATACGACAGAACTGCCTCCCTTAGCTCATCCACAGATGGACCCCCAGACTATTCAACTGAGCAGCTTTCCTCACTCTGATTATAGAGGATCATCTAATGGCAGCTACAAGGCCCTCCCTTGATCCAGCCAGAGGCATTGCACACTGGCTCTTATTGTCTCCACAGGCCACATCCAGAATGAGGGTAAGCTACAATGTAACGGTTATAATCCTTGTCTCTTACACAGCACTTGTCATCAGTAGAGCTCAAAGCACTTTATAAAGAAGGTCAGGATCACTATCTCCCATCTGTAAAATGGGGATAATGTAGAACTCTGGGGCTGCACTTTCACCACCCTGATCTAGCAGGAGAAAAGATGCCCTGCCCTGGATTGTCACCAAGTAGCCTTGCCTCCTGTAAGAAAATGAAGCAGAGAGAGACAGACTGTGCATGACATTGGGACAGCTCTTGGTCTTACAGAGCAAAACCTCCTTCCCTCAGACCACAACCATGACCTAGACAACCTCCAGAAACTCAGGGGCTTCTCTTTGGTTCAGTGCATCCTTCAGAAAGTCCATAGGGCAAGAGACGTTTCTTGCCCATGTGCTCAAGAAATTAATTTGAAAGTCAGTCAGCTGATCTTAGCTGCCTGTAACGCTGGATAGAGCAAGATGCTGGCAGAGCTTAGACCCAGAGTCCCAGACTGCACACCAGCCTCTAACCTGGGTCAAATCTGCTCTATCAATCAGAAGGCGATCTTTACTGATCAGACAGGGAGAAGGGTACAAAGCAAAAGCCCTGAGCCAGACACGCCTGCATGTTGGAGAGTTTTGGCTCCAGATCCCAACTGCATGGCTCAGGCCCATCTCTAGTTATTGTAACAATCTTGCCCTATAAAAAAGGGGTAGAACAGCAAGCAAAAGCATGGTCATTCTTTTAATAAGTGTCCTAACTTCATTCACTCCCCCTTCTCCCCCCCAACACACACACAGAGCATTGGCTAGGGAGACACTGTCGTACCACTGAGCCAGGTTTTCTCCTCCCCTCCACCCACACAGAGAATCCGGACACTAATCCTTGCCAGCCAAATGCAAATCACATAGAAAAACCTAAATCATTACCTGTAGTGGCAACTGATTGGCCAGGAAAGAGCCTATTAGATTTAAGGAATCTCCTCCTAGCCATCCCAGCAGGAAGTATATGGAGAGAGCCTGGTCCATATTACCTGTTTTACAGGCCTGGTAATATTGGCTGAGGAAAGAGAGAGAGAGAGAGTCAGCACTACACAGTCAATTCATCAGTACCCCACGGGAGCAGAGGCCAGAGGTTCCTTGAATGTGGGACCCCGCGATGATCTGGATGCTATGTTAGTTTTTAAACTCAGCAGAGGAGTACAAACCGGCACCAGGCTAAGGGCTTATCTACACAGGGAAATTTATCAGCAAAACTATTGCAGTATAGCCTTACGGTACAGTTCTGCTGGTAAGTTTCCTCATGTAGACAAGCCCGAAGGCACTGACCCACCTGTGGGTTGACCAGGAGGAAGAGCTGCAAGGAGAGCTTTCAGTGGGTTCCCTCCCCTCACTGCCACAGCCCACATCACAGGAAGTCACATACATCAAGAATGCACAACCTTGAAACCCCACATCATTGGAGGTACTAGTACTGCTATTTGTTCCCTTTGTGCCCCTAATCAGGACCTTGTCGAGGCTGTGGAAAGCTGGCTCTGCTGATCTACCAACCAAAGGCAGGTCAGTGAGTGCTGCTCTAACCCCAGAGGACACAACTCTTAATGAGGGCTGACACGGGAAGGGAAGGAGGATATGGAGAGTCTCTTAGATCTACTGGCTTAATCCAAAAGTTCACTCTCTCCACTCCAGGTTAAATACCATCACCTTTGTGCTGTGGGAAATCCAGAGCAGAACCACCTTAGTCACATAGCCCATGACTGCTGCCTGCCACCCTGCTGTCTACCAGACAGCAACAGCAGGGCTCTCAGAGCTTATCCGGGGTAGTACAAGTCACGTTGGAGGAGGATTGGCAGAGTTGTGTGGGGGACGCTTGCACATCACCTGCCTGCACTGTGCATAGTGTTATCCACCTCTCACTTTCACGAGGGAAATGTTCAGTCTAGTGCAGGGGTAGGCAACCTATGGCACGTGCGCCGAAGGCGGCACGTGAGCTGATTTTCAGTGGCACTCACACTGCCCAGGTCCTGGCCACCGGTCCGGGTGGCTCTGCATTTTAATTTAAAATGAAGCCTCTTAAACATTTTAAAAACCTTATTTACTTTACATACAACAATAGTTTAGTTCTATATTATCGACTTATAGAAAGAGACCTTCTAAAAACGTTCAAATGTATGACTGGCACGCGAAACCTTAAATTAGGGTGAATAAATGAAGACTCGGCACACCACTTCGGAAAGGTTGCCGACCCCTGGCTAGAACAATAGCCTGAGAGCTAGGACTCTGCTTCTATTCTTGGCTTTGCCACCAGTTCGTTGTATGATCTTGAACAAGTCTCGGTGTCTCAGTTTACCAAGCCAGGCACAACAATGCTGCTCTGGGTAGGATCGAATTTCGAAGCCAGCATGTAGAGAAGGGACGGGGGCTACACCTCCATGGCCACTCCCCCTTTCTGAGTCAGCATGGAGAGCAGGTTTACCATACTTTGCAGCAGGAGGAAGTACAAGGTGCCACAGCTTCCCATCATAGGCAACCTTCTCAAAAAGCAGGTTGCCCTGCATTAGCCTATTGTGAGATGAAGAGCTATTGTTCACTGCCAGCAAAAAGCCTGCTCAGTCTGATTCTCAGTATCCCAATCCCCTACCTCCAGCAGCAACCACAGGTGATTTGCAGTTCAGCCCCCCAGCTGGAACCCTCCTGGGCTGGCCCTGAGGATACACTGCTTCCTATTAAGCTGCCCCACAGCACATAGGAAAGGCTTCTATCAGAATCCCCAAGGAGGAGGAGCCCGGCAATGCACATCAGACAAGAGCACGGTTCCTGCTCACGCTTCTCTGGGTAACGTATCAGCTCAGTAGATCTGGCTGACAATCTGCTGATTCAGCCAAATCCCTGTGGGTTCAGGAGTTCATTTGGCAATGGAAACTGGAAGTCACTCAAAGTAGGCATCCCGGGGGGGGGGGGGGGGGGGGGGGGGGGGAGTGAAAGAAACCCCAATGTACAAGAGGCAGATTTTCAGGCCCACCGTAGAAGACAGCCTGTTCCCATCCCCTCCTCAAATCTACCCAGACAGAAATGTTAAAGTCAGCTAACAGGCACTACAGTGAAAGTTGCAGCAAGAACTTTCCCCTCCACTAGGCAGCCCCAGGTGTTAAGCAGCCCTGCTAGTTTCCAGTGCAGCTTTGTTCACCCTTTAGCTGGGTTGATGGGCTGTTCACCTCTAACAAGAGATCCCTGCCGCTGTTCCCCAGACAGCCCCTCAATGGGCTGAACCTCTATTTCTAAACCAATGCCATAAGCGCCTTCTTCTGGATGACTTTGGAGCAGCAGGTAAATGAACCTTCCCTGAGCTGGGCTAATATAGCCCGTCACTCCAAACTTACTACAACCCCTGTGAAATGCAGCTAGGTATGTATGCAGCACACTAGGCAACAAGGGGAAAAGGGGCAGGACACTGGGGCAAACTCCCACTTATACAAGCAGAGCCCTGAGCTCTTCAGTGTCTAGTTTAGACAGCTCCTTGGTTTGTTTAGAAGCAGCATGGATGATTAGGATAGAGGCATCCCAGTTTCTGTCTCCCACCCCCTCAAAACAGGTTGTCACCCTCTATTTGTGCAAAGGGCTTTAGAGATGGAAAATGCTAGATCACTGGATTGTAAATCTAAATTGTGTTGTGTTTGTGCATATCCCTGCTTCGCACAGTATTTTATGCTGATTGAAGAGTTATTTATTTGAAGTAACATGCTAGGCACTTTCCAAACATTACCAAGAGCTAAGTTCCTTATAAGCTGCGTGGCCATGCAGGGACTCAGGGAACCCACCCGGCTGGTACCTGCCACAGCCAGGGGAGGGGCAGCCCGAACCCAGACCTGTCACGGCCAGGGGAGGGGCACCTGAGCCCCTTATCCCAACCCCACCCCAGCTGCTGTCCTCAAACCTCTGTACCCCAACCCTCTGCCCCAGCCCTGAGCCCCCTCCCACACTCCAAACTCCTTGGCCCCACCCCATGAATTTTGTCACACCTCACCTCCATATTGGTGCACATAACAAAATTCATTCCGCACATGTGCGGGAAAAATTAGAGGGAACCCTGACCAAGAGTGCTCCCTGCTCTGAATCTGCTCACCATCAGAGGTTGGGAAAAAGGAAATAAGCAATTTATATAGAAGTGAACTTGATTCACTATATGCAATCTGACCAAAGCAGATCTTTAACAGGGACTTAGATGTTGGCATGGCAGAGCCTAGATCTGATCCCTTGCATGTCTTCCAATAGCTTCGATGTCACTGTCCAAACAACTCACTTCTCTCTCTGTGCCACGCTCTCTCTATTGGTCTGGAGCAGACACCAGTGCTCCTGGGAGGGTTATGCCCTGTTCACTCCTGGCTCAGTTCATGCTTTGAGGAGCATCTATCACTTTCTGAGTCTCCACACTTCATTCCACTGGGTAACAGCAATGGAAAGACTTGGGCTTATTTGCCCTATGCCGAGTCTAACTGCTGCTGCCTCCCTAGGCAGTTTTTGTCCTGAATAAGAGGTTAGGTGTCCTGCTCAGAGTGCTGATAGGCAGCCGCCCACTTAGTTAGGTTTTGCAGCCAAAGAACAGGCCTGGGGCAGGGAGAGTACAGCTTTAAAATGGTTTGGGAGGTGAATGGATTCCACTGGGCAGTTGTTAGCCCAGGATGCTGGCATCACCCCAGGATCTGACCCGACCTCCTCCAAGCCCCTGAAAGAGTGACAGCTGGCCTGAGCTGGGGCTGCACCAGTGCTACAGGGGCCAGGAACAACCTGGTCTCTAAAGACAGGGGGACCTACCTTTGGAGAAGAGGGGATGAAGTCTACATGCTGGGACAGAGTGATCAGATACCATTGTGCCAGGTGCTGATGGCATTTCCCCACTTCCCAGCTTTTGAGAGGATGGGAGGGGAGGCTTAGGAGGTGAAAATGGATAGAGGGTGTTGATAGTCCCGGATGGATTAATTGGCAACAGTAGCATCTCACCCATTATGGATTTGGGTTTTGTAAGCCGGTTCATTGTCCATGTGCCTAGCACACATAGGGAGATATTTGCCTGGATCTTCAAAACTGAAGTGCATGCTAGCTCTGCCCTACCTAGCACCTGCCACAGACTCTTCATAGAATGGTTAGAACGGAGGCAAAAAAAACTACACGTGAAAGCAGTGAGAAGAGTTGCTCCTGCAGGTGGGCAGAAAACTCCCCCCTGAAAAACAAGAACTAAACTATTGTGGGAGACAGAACCATCAACTCCTTCCTGGAGATCCTGCCTTACGAGGGCAGAGAATGAGAGCTTGCTTTCCATGAGTCACTAGCTATTATTTAGCTTAGTCAGTCACTACCCACCCTGGTCCAATTGGGCTAAGCAGGTAGTTTATCACTGACATTGTAGCTGGGAGCTGATGGCCAGATAGACTGGGTTTAACCAGCTAGCCAGGTAGTGACACATGCCTTCCAGTTACAGCGAGCACCCAGCCTTGACCCACTTCCAAATCTGACTGTTGTGCCTTTTACAGGGGTGTCTAGGACAGCAGGAGTGATACAGACATGCTCATCAATTGTATGCAGATGGATTGCATTCCTAAGCTTAAGAATGAGTCACTTCCTGGTTTAGGAACAGTCACCGTGGGTTAGCACTAATATGGCAGTCAAGCCATACCCATACCTTCTCATTCCATGTGGGCTGCAGCCAAAATCATCTTCCAAGAGACTGCTGAGCTCAGCCTCTCCAGACTGCTTTCCTCAGAGGTTCTTGTGTACACGTGATCTGCATGTCAGTCTGATGTGTGGGGGTGGGTGGGAAGACGACCCTGCTGATCTGCTATTTGCTAACCACAATTTATGCATAAGCAGAAGTTCCATTAGAGTAACTGCATCTCTAATTGTGAAACCACCTTACTGTACATTTAGAAATGGAAAAAGCTCTCAGAGCATCTGCATTTTTTCCTTGTGTCATCCAATCTACCGTCTGTCCTTTTAACAATTTTGCATAACACTTTGGGCTCCTTCAGGATCAAACTATACACTTCCACCACTGAGATGCACCTACCTTGTGGATGGAACACTACAGTTGTTTAACAGCACACAGCAGCACTAGCAATGAACTACGCCTTGTTTTGTGTGGATGACAAAGTTGAAGCTTTAAATTGAACTACTATTCCTTCTCCACTAGCCCTCTCCCCATTTTAAACCCAGCCCTTTAAAGCCAAGGCCAGTCAAGTCCTTCACTAGGGCAAGTCAAGTGGCTGTGCTCAAGATCTCCAGTAAAGACTCTTGGCTTTATGTTTTGGAAGCCATCGCAAATGGAGAAGGAAAAACACCAGCCAGATCTAGAATCCCCTCCACTGGGCATCCAGGACATGCACCTGGCCTGGCAGCAGAAGGGTTTTACTTACGGGAAGGAAGCGCCTGCAAAGCAGAAGATGGAAAACAGACCCAACGCAATACTGGCGAAGTCCCGGATATCCTGGGCACACTCACTGAACACATCCCACACCCATTGGGAGCCATTGGGACAGTCTGAGAAATTCCCTCCTAGGGAACCTTGCCAAAGCCGAGAGTCCATAGCCCCGTCAGCAAGGGGCCAGCCCTTGCGGGAGGAGGCTGCAGCGGTCAGACAGCAGGAGGGATATCTTTATCCAGAGCCAGACACTGAACCTGTTGGAATAGATGGAGAGAAGGAAAGAGCCTGTATTATTAACAACAACAAGGGACCAGATGGCTCCTTAGAGCTCTAGTTTGTTGGTTTAAAGCTGGCTCACCTTGCAATTAAACAGTTACTATCTAACGGGCCTCTAGCGGAGAGGTAATCACAGACTGAATTCCTTTATCAGCAGACCAGTCTCCAGAACGGTCAAGCCAGCACTAAGTTCACTAGGTAAGGGCTACGTGGCAGGTCTTTCCAGTAACACACGGGATTATGACACACATCCCCTCGCTCAGCTTGTGCTTCTCACCAAAGCAAATGCTCAAGAGTGGGCCTTTAAAAACAGATTTTTAGGAGAGCCAGGTGACTGTAGGAAGTAGATCTGGCCCCGGTCACCTGGGTTCATCAGTAATGACTGAGTAAGAGATGCAGCGGGAGGGCCCCTTTTGCAGCTACAGAATATTTATTTCTTCCTCCTACTCCCTATGACCTCATTTATTTGCCTTCCAAAGGAAGAGTCAGTGCAGAGAAAAGCAAAAGCAAAGGGCTGGGTTTGTTTTTTTAAAACCGAATCCGATACCTGCTCATCTGTCAGGCTGGCCTGGTTGATTGGCGGTGCAGAAACTCATGCTAGAGAGTCTCATTATCAAACTGCCACAAATCAGAACACCTGAATTGCCTTCTCTTCATTGAAAGATCAGCTCTGATCCTCTGCTCACTGTGGGCTCTGAAAGGGGTAACCCCACTGAAGCCAGCTGAGTTAGACCAGGATAAGCAAGAAGAGAATTGGGCCTGCTGTTTGGACATCCACTGGCTCTGCAGAGACACAGTGCTGGCACTGGCATGACATCAGCAGTGGCGTGGACAGGGGCAAGATCTGCCTATGGAAAACTCAGGCTGTTTGTCAGTAAAGGGGCAGCCTTCAGTCACGCTGTGTTTTGGGAACAGACAAATGGATAATGGAGAGTTTGAACTAGAACCAGAGATGTTTCCCTCTTCTCCCCTACCCCCCCATGCCACTTCGTTCCCTCTGAAAGGCCCCATCCAAGGCAGCCCATCTCTTCGCTGCACTGTAAGAGGGAGAAGACCCCAGATAGAATGCCACCACAGTGCCAGGCTAGATGATCAGAAGGAAGAGTGAGAGACCCTCCGACTGGATTAAAATTCCCCACTGAGGTCCACTGGTTTAGCCATGGCTGGGAGAAAACTACTGGCTGTTCAATAAGTCACGTTATTCCAGCCTTGGCTGAGGTATCTGCCTCAACAGGAAGAGAGCGTTGCTTAGCATGGAGCAGGAGCACCTGTAGTTCTGAACTGAAGTTCAAATTCACTGCTGTCCATAGCATCCCCTTAGAGCAGCATATGCAAGAAGTCATCCAAAGGACACAGGTAACCAAACTGGGGACAATTCACAAGCTATGGACAGGAAAAGCTGTTTTATCCGGCATGTTGGGAGGAATGGGGGGGTACTGGTAAGTGAAAACGTCAGTTAACTAAGAGGGAGGGAGTTTGGATGCAGGAGGGGACTCAGGGCAGCAGGTTGGGGTGCAGGGTGCCAGATCCAGGGGGGCGCTCACCTCTGGCAGCTCCCCGCAAGCGGTGATCTCTCCTGGTTGCTCCTAGGCGGAGGCGCGGCAGGCTGTGTTTCCCAGCCAATGGGAGCTGTAGAGCTAGCACTCGGGGCAGCATATGGAGCCACTTGCCGCGCCTCCGCCTAGGAGCAGCCGGGACAGGTGGGGCTTGCGGGGAGCTGCCTGAGATGAGCACTCCCTGGATCTGGTACCCTGCACTCGCTCCTGCCCCCCAACCTGCTGCCCCAAATCCCCTCCTGCACCCAAACTCCCTCCCAGAGCCTGCTCTCCACACCTCCCACGTGTCAACCTGCTGGCCCCACACCAACCGGACTATAAACCAGAATTTCAATGACAATCAGAAATGCTGGTTTATAGAGCTTTCCAGTTGGTGAAGTGCTGGATAAAACAGCTTTTACTGTATATTGTTATCACATACTCTGTGGAGAGTTGGTCCCTATTGTGCATCAGATCACACAGAAATTGCTCCTGCACCCCCAAAAGCAACAGGGGAAGGTGAAAATTGCACAACTACGGATTCTGAGACATTTCCGTTGGAACTCTTTTCTACCACTAACTCCCCAGCATATCTTAGTGCATGTAGCTAGCCTACATTAATAAACTCAGATGCCCCCAAAGCTTTAGCTACACATCACCCAAGGAGGACAGAGACAATGACTTCTCTAGCCAAAATACCTGTGTGAAAGGATCTTTCTTCAGAGTTTAGAGATTTAACTCATGTCCAGACATGAGCCCAGGTGAAGTTGGTGCCAATACATTTGTGCATTGTCAACTCTACTCAGCTGCAGATGCTGGTCAGAAAAGTTTCCATTTCTTATTACCACTACACCCAAGCCAAGCGGGGCTCTGTTACAGACCCGCAAAGTCGTTCCTTGAAGTACAGCAGCTGAAACTTGCACCTTAGCTACCCTTTGTAAGCCTGGATGACTAACCACAAGGTCTCCATTTCATACACAGCTGAGGTACCTCACCAGCTCATTTAGTGTGGTGTTTGTAATGCTTTACAAAAACACACACACACACAGAAGACTTAAATTACACCCCATGAGCGGGAGATCGCATAGCAGCTGATCATTATGTGCCAACAGTGACCCACTTAATAATAATGACACCTTACTCTGCTTCCATCAGACGAGCTCAAAGCACTTTACAAAAAATAAATTAAACCTCAAAAATACCTGTGAGATTGCTATTCCCATTTTACAGATGGGAAAACTGAAACCAAGTCTCAGGGGCTTGTTCAAAGCCAATCAGTCACAGAAGCCAGATCTCTTAAGTCCCAGGCCTACACTTGATCTATCAAGCTGACATTCGGTTGTAAGGGGAAAAAATAGTAACTGCTAAGGGGAGGTACCAACTGGTACTGACAGACATATACTGCCTACACTGCCACAGTTTAATCACTTCTCCATTTGAGCACAGCTCTGTGGGGTCTAATCAGACTTGGATCTCATCTAGACTGCAAGGGCAGCCTCTGCACTGGCACAATACGTCACCTCCCAACATACCATCATACCTGAAACTTCAACAGCATCACGTCTCTGATGATTCAGAACTGCCCAATAAGCTTCCAAACCACAATCACCTCGCAGCAACAGGAAAAAGTAACCTTAAAGCAAAATGAAACATAGCAAGTGATTGTATTTCTAGATTAATTTTTCATTAAATAAAATTCTGGTGTAGATGAGGGGGCGGGGAGGGGCAAAGAGGGGTTATTAAATACTAATAAATTGGGAAAGGAGGTTCAAATCATTCTGGCCTTCCCATAATGGTGGAAATCTCTTATCCTGTTCCTTCTGAGCAGTCTTCTCTCATCTACAATTGTGCCACATGCTTCCAGGAACACTAGATATTTCCTAGTAAAACAGGTCCAGGGCAGAAATACCAGACTTGGAAATAAGAGATTCTGCAGATAGGCAAAATGCGCACTCCATATTGGAGTTTTGCACAAAGGGACAGAGGGCTCATCACCCATCCTGGAATTTGGGGGAATCATACTATAGTTCGTCCCATTTCCCAACCGCCACAGGCCCACAAATGTCAGTTTAGGGGCCTATGAGAAACATCATTATGTTGGGATATGGGTTGATAGCAGCTGAAGTCCTGTTAGATCATCAGTTCTCTCTGCAGGAGATGTGTATCCTTCCCACCCGTGATGGGGAACCTTTTCCTGTGTTAACAGTAGTTTCTATTTATTTGGTTTTCCAGGACTTTCCATTGAATTAAACATTTCAGGATCAGCATTCTGAGCTGGAGCCCAGTACTGACTGTTCTGCACTGTAGCTAACAGGACATTTGAAAATAACCCACAATGCCAATTTTAACTGGACATGAGGGCAGTTGGATATCACATGATGTCCAGGGGTTGAAGTAAGGAGGAGCAGGGTGGGAGATAGGCTCAAAAAGTGCAGTCTCTCCCTGGCTTGGGATAACAATGCTCCCACACAGCTGCTTCTCCTTCTCTCTGCCTAGTGTGGTGAAAGCTCTCCCTCTTTTGCCCACTTCAATCTACTGTGCCTCCGCATTGCCAGGTGCCAAGGCCAACTCGACCATGTCACAGGGGAAGAGACCTGAAATGAACCCTGGAAAGGGGGTGAAGAGAGACAAAGGGGCTCTTCACTGGGACACCCTTGATAGCTCTCTTGAGTTTCCTCCTGATCAGTATGCAATAGGCAGCATAGTCCAGCGGACAAGGCATCGGGGGACCTGGTTCTTGTCCCTGTGCACGGTCACTGACTGACCTTGAGCCAACCACGTCCCGTGCCTCAGTTTCCCCCACCTGTAGCGTGGGGATAATGACACTGCCATTGCCCCCCCCCCCCAAAGCAGTCGGAGGCAGAAGCGGGCAGGGTTATTACCGGAACTTGCGCTCGCTGGGGTCGGGAGCCGGGCGGAGAAGGAAAGGGAAAAATGCAAACTAGAGCTTTCCCGGGGGCTGCGGGCGCCACGGGGAGCCAGACTCCGCCGCGGGGACAGGGGAGCGGGACGGGTCCTTTGTGGGGCAAGATTTGGGGGCTGCGCAGCGTCTCCCACCACCCCCGAGCCCCCAGCGTCGCCCCCTCCGCCCCCATCCCCATGCGCCCCCGAGCCCCCGTACGGCTGCAGTGCCCCCAGCCCCACCGCTCTCCAGCCCCATCCCTGTGCACCCCCGGCCCCCCTTCAGGGCCCCCCACCGCCCCTCCCGGGGCCCCTCGGAGATACACCCCCGCCTCCGGCTGGCGGGGCCGGGGTCCCTCTCACCGCTGCGGCTCCGGGCTTCTCGGCGGCGCTTGGAGGGTGGAGACCGGGGCCAGATGCGCTGTCCCGGCCCGCAAGCGCCTGCCCCGGGCCGCGGCTCCTGTCCCCCGCCGGCCCCAGGCGCTTTGTAAGGCTCGGTCACGTGACCCGCCGGCTTCCCTTCCCGCAATCCCGGGCCGGCTCGCAGCCCGTCCGCCCCTCCCCGCCCGGCAGGGATCCCCGGGGCACACGGGTTATTGGGGCACATGCCCCCCCAGGGCAATGCCCCCATGTGCAGTTACCCCCCAAAATACCTGTGCCCTCCAGGGGCAATAACCCGCACCCCCAGGG
>NW_020665065.1:14914000-14914303 GCF_002925995.2 Terrapene triunguis
TCGCTCCGCCATGGCCCAGTCGGCGCGAGCCCCGGGCGGCCCGGCCCAGCGCCCGGCCTCGGTGCTGGGCACCATGGAGTTCGGGCGCCGCACGGACCAGGAGGCGAGCGGGGCGCTGCTGCGGGCCTTCCTGGAGCGGGGGCACCGGGAGCTGGACACGGCCCATATGTACGGGGGGGGCGCGTCCGAGCGCATCCTGGGGGCGCTGCTGGCGGGCGGCGACGGGCCCGCAGGTACGGGGGGCGGGGCACGGGGGAGGGGGTCAGAGGGCGGGGGGGCGGGGGGAGCTGGGCACGGGGGGCG
>NW_020665065.1:14914403-14915082 GCF_002925995.2 Terrapene triunguis
GGGGCATGGGGGAGAGGGCGATGGGGCGGGGCATAGGGGAGGGGGTAAGAGAGGGCAGGGTGTTGGTGTAAGAGGGTCTGGGGAGCTGGGCACGGGGATGGGGTATGGGGGAGGGGGTAAGAGAGGGCAGGGGCTTTGGAGAGATGGGGAGGGGGTAAGAGAGGGCGGGGTGGTGGTGTAAGAGGGTCTGGGGGGTTGGGCCGGGGGGTGGGGCATGACATGGGGGAGGGGGTAAGAGAAGGTGGGGGGTTGGAGAGGCGGGCACGGGGTGGTGGTGTAAGAAGGTCTGGGGGGCTGGGCATAGGGTGTGTGTGGAGAGGTGTGTATGCGGGGGGGGGTAACTGGGGGAGCAGGAGCTGCCCCTGCTGAATACCTCTCTCGTCCTCCCCCCCCCAATGGGCAATCAGTGGAGTAGGGCGCTTGGACTCCCCGCATTCCAGGGGAAGGGGGTGGAATCCCATCTCCTTTACCTGGGCTGCTCCCCAGGGGGGTGCAGTCTAGGGTCTCCCCCTCCCACATGCTGAGGGGAGCGGGGACCCTGCTGGGGCAGCAAATGTGAGGTGTTGGGTAGAGAGATCGGCTTCCAGGAACCTAGGGGTGCGTGTGTGTGTGTGGTGGGGGTAACAGTCAGGACATTAAGTATCAGGAGGTAGCCGTGTTAGTCTGTATCCACAAAAAC
>NW_020665065.1:14930082-14983498 GCF_002925995.2 Terrapene triunguis
TTTACTCTTATGGAGATTACCCAGTTCCAATGGACAAGCGTAGTTCAACATCTCCAAGAAAGCAGCCATGTGCGTCAGAGTGTAGCACCTCCCATTCCCTTTTCAATCGTGGCATAACCTGCTATAACTTCCCCCTGCCTTTCCCATCGCAACTCCAAAGGGAGGTATGCATAGAAGCATTTTAAGCTGAACATTGTCATGAGACCAGCATCAAGGAGAGCAAGAGAATTGCTGCCAATAGCGGCTTCTGTTTCAGCGACGGAGAAGAGGCTCAGTATGAACTTCAGTTCTTTCTCAGTGAAGATGCAACACTGGTGGTAAGTGTGCCATTAGACCGAAGCCCCTTTGTTACCCCCACAGATACTTACTCGTTCACATCTTCTTTGGTGTGATTGGTGAACAGGAGACCGACTTCACCTCTTAGGTGTTTGCTGACCTGGAAGATAAGCAGTATGTGGAATTCAGCAGAGCACTTAACTTGGGCCGTGCTGAAGCCCCCTAATAGCAAGGAGTTTACTCAGGAAGCCCAGATAATTCAGAGGACCCAACCCTTAAGATTTGCAGATCTTGATTAATCAGCTGCAACGTGTCTTGCAGCCCTTTGGTGCTGTGAGGAAGACTAAATTAAGAAGGACCGGATGTAGATGGCAAGTCTATTTCAGGAGACTTTTCCTCCTGACGTGAAACTTGTTCTGTGGCTGAAGGAAGCAGTGGCTTGGCAGGACATTCCAGATGTAAACTCTGGAGAAAGGAGTTTAGATTGTGGGAGTTTAGATTGTGGGAGGTGGAAAAGGGTATGAATCACTGGGGCCTAAGAAAGAATTAAGATCAAGATTCTCAGATGTTTCATGAGGAAAAGTCAGAGAAATCCCATTTGAAAAGTCACTATGATCTAGTCATAGAATTGCTGAAGAAGAAAAATGAGTTAAACAGAGAATTTTTGGACTCCTGTGAGAGCTCTTAGTATCTGAGTTTAGTTTTTCAAACTGTAGTAAGAATTCCGTAGGGCTGAGGCTCCAAATTATTTTTTAAAGCTTGGATAGATGAATTCAGACTATTCACACACTGGCTGCAGTCCTCCTTCACTGAGAGGCTAAAAAGATTTGAAGACACATCTACTGGTGGAGGTCCTTCGAGCTCTCCCAACAATTCTGCCTCCACAGCAAGAAGATTAAGCAGTATTGGCTGAGAGATGCCACTTATACCTGCAACCCAGACCTTCAGGATTGAGTTGCTCTACTACTAACAAGGAATGTCCCCAATAGTTATCTTGTGAGCAAGGCACGGTGATTTTACCGCTCACCCCCCAACACGTTGGAAGGAGGAGGGAAATGCTGCAACATCCTCGTGCACCCTTCCTTTGGTGAACTGATTAAATTTCTTACTGTAGTGGAAGAACCTACGGTGAACAAAGCTACACTGACGTGAAGCTAACCACCACCAGAGTCAAAAGGCTGCCCACACTGGAAATGGGACTGATGTCAAAGGCAACTTGCCTAAAGATCTACATATCAGTGAAGGACTGGCTTTATCATCATCATTGTGGTAGTGCTTAGGTGCCCCAGTCGTGGACCAGGACCCCTTTGTGCTAGGTGCTGTACAAACACAGAGCAGAAAAATGGTCCCTGCCCCCAAAGAGCTGACAATCTAAGTCAAGGGTCTCAAACTCAATTTACCTTAGGGCCAGTGTCAGTTCTCAAATCCTCCCAATGGCCAATAATGTCACTGAAGATGGTGTTCCCGCCACCTCCCAGCCCGTTTCCCACCCTTTCCCCTCGCTCCCTTGGCCTCATGCCGCCCCGACTGACTCTGCCCGGCAACTAATGATGCCGTCTCCATGGCTGACTAGTGATGGTATCTCTGTCCCTCTCCCCCAGCCAATGGGAACTGCGGGGGCGGCGCCTGCAGCAGACAGCTGGCAGCATGGCTGTATGGGTATCTCCTCCGCGGCAACAGCAGGGATAGGGAACCGCTTGCAGGGAGCCGAGCTGCCCGAGGTGAATGACACGTTGCCGAGTGCAACTCCTGGGAGGGTCCCAGGAGCAGCAGGATGGAGCAACGTTGGGGGGAGGGGCATGCGAATCTCTCCTGCCCGCTCCCTCCCACCCCCAGCCGGCAGCCTTGAGGGCCGGATGAAAGAACTTTTTTAAAAGTTTCCATGGGCCGCAGTGGGGAGGTTCTTGGGCCGGGACTTTGAGACCCCTGTTCTAAGTATTTGAATCCCATTTACTGCAGATGGAAGAGTATTGATCCATTCTGGCTCTCCAAAGCAATTCTTTATTTTCTCTTGAGATTTACAGAAAATAAGGCTTACTTCCAAAACATGCAAAAGCTCTGGAAATCAGAACATACCTGGTGTAAGTTCTCCTTGTACTCATCAGCTGGCCCCCGTCCCAGTGCCACCATCATAACTTTGTTTTTCCCAAAGAAAATCCTATTAGAAAAAAAGGAAAAGAATCCATCATGATGGGCTCAATACATCTGCAGAGTTGAATCAGGGATGAAGATGGGTTCTCAATCGGGGAGTCGCAGCCTCTCCCTTTTTAAGGGCTGGGGAAGGGGATCCTGAAACTTCTCTCTTGTAACCTAAGAATTAGGAAAGTTACTGTTCTGCCCCAAACAGGAGGGATGGACGGTGATAGGCATTGCATCGCTTTAGCTCTACATGCCAGTGCGTGGAAGCTGCCATGGAACACTGCCGCTTTTTAAATCTTAGAGTTAACCCCAGGACTGCAGCCAAGAGCCCCAAGCTGGAAACTATCCTCTTGAGGGGTGGAAGAGAAGAAAATTCACAGAGCTCTTCTAGCAGTTACCTCCCCCTCCCACAGAACGAAGTACAGTAATCTGTCTAAGGTATGTATACACCTATAAGACAATATTCATGATCAGTAGCCAGGAGCGGAAGCAATCTCAGAGACTACTGCTCACCTGCTGTGCTTCCAGGCACTTCTGATATCCTTCAGCTTGTTGTTTCTCATGTTGGCAACAGAGAAGATAAAGAGGTGTTTGTAGGTGTCCACACATTTCCGCAACTATAGGAAAACATGATGTTGAGCAGTTATAGCAAACATCAGAGAAATCCCCATTGCAGACCAATGCGTTTCTGCAACAGCTTAAACACAGAACATGGGATGGAAGGATTGTTCAAAAATTCTATTCATGGCAACATCTCTGGCTCCCCAGCAATATCATGGAACTAACTACTATGATTTTGATGTGAGATTCTCCATTTGAACTAATCAACTGTAAAAAAAATTTTTTGTTTTACATTAAAATAAATTATAAAACAAACAGTATTTGCTCAACTCTCTCTCTCTCCCCCCAACGCTTAGCCAGTCGGCTGTAGCCATCGTTCATCATTTGGCCCGTTCCTGCGCAACCGCGAAGGCTTGACGGCCTGAGAGTCCAACATCAGAACAGACTCGATGAACCCATGTAATAAGGGGTCTGCCTCTGGGCCGCCTCCACCCCTCAGTTGGTGGAATTTTATCCCGGATGTTACAAGCCACCTGGAGAACAGCGTTTGCTGGAAGTCTTGTGGCATCTTTGAGACATGCCCAAAAAGCATAAGGTGCCGCCTGAGGACAGTGGCCCCAGCAGTCTGTAGACCCGAATGACCATAAACATCTGCATTACAGATGAAGTCATTCCACTTTATGCCCAATATATGACGTTGACATTTTGTGTGGAAAGCCTCCAGCTTTGCCCAGTCTGCGCGGCATAGCGTCCATGTTTCACAGCTGTACAACACTATGGGAAGGATGCAGCTCGAATAAATCCTGAACTTAGTTGTCATACTAAGATGATGTTGATTCCATATCCGTTGTAAATGGCCCATGGCAGATGCTGCGATGCCAATCTGATGGAGAACCTCCGTGTGAGAATTGGAGGAGCTGATAAGTATAGAACCCAGATCGCAAAAGCTGGAAACTGATTCAACAGTTTCATTGTTCAAAGAGATTGGAGTTGCAGGTGGACCTGGTCTTAGATTTTGCAGTTTTGTCTTTGACCATGAAACATGGAGACCAATTTTAGCTAACTCCTCCTCCATATGCTGGAGTGCCTCACAAAACCTGTTGGGACTCTGTATTAAAAGAGCAACGTCATCAGCGTAGTCAAGGTCTGTGAGCGAGAGATCGCCGATCTCAATGCCTATGGACCTGACGGAATGCTGCATTATGAAATCCATTGCCCGACAAAAGAGTGCAGGGGCCAGAATGCAACCCTGCCCAACACCAGATACTGATTTAAAAGGCACTGACATCCGGTTCCCCAGACGAACGTGGGCAGTGGTTCCATTAAGAAACTCTCTAATCAAGTCCAGCAAAGTGGTAGGGACACCTATGCCCTTTAAGGCCTTCCATAACGCGACACGGTCTACTGAATCAAATGCAGCCTTAAGATCAACATACGCTATGTGCAGGTGCTTCCTGAACTCGCAATGTATTTCTGACAATAAGCAAAGGACCAAAATGGTGTCTAATGTGGACCTGTTCCTCGTAAAGCCTGACTGTTGGGGACAACGCTTCCAATGTAGCAAAGGCTCCAGGCGTGCCAGGAAAACATGTGCAAACACCTTCCCTGTAATGGAGAGCAAGGTGATGAGCCTGTAGCTCTTACATTCATTGCGTGGTCCCTTGCCCTTATGGAATTAGATCACAATGCCGTCCTTCCAGGCGGTTGGCACGGTTCCAGTTCTCCACACCAGACAAAAGATGGCCAGAAGTGATTCAGCTAGAGGATCAATAGCACATTTTAGCAGCTCTGAGGGGATGCCATCAGCACCGTCTGCGTGTCCGTGTTTCAGTTTAGAGATGGCACACTTCACTTCATCCAATGTTCGTGCATGAGTACAAATGTCTGGATCCGGAACCACAGTGACTGCCAGATCAACCAGCTCTGAACAAGCGGCAGCTGGAGGATAGTTCAGGACACTGTGATAATGTTCCATCCAGCATGAGAGAATGTCATCATCTGATTTACATGGATGGCCTTGGCTGTCATTCAGGATGCTGTTTGTAGCGACTACTTCGACCGCTAAAGTGCAGTACACAACTCAACCATTAAGCCCACCGTCCTGCCCCGATAGAAGCCAATACCTGAAGAGACCAAGAAGCCTCAGTAATGTAGTTGGTCAGTTGTATGACCCACTACACAGACAGCACGACAAATTCTTTTATGACCCTTGTGGCACTTAGCTTAAGTCCTGAGGAAGTTTTACTGTATGCACTGTAACTTTTTTTTTTTTTATAAGAAATTTAACAGATCTTTAATGAATTCATCTGACACAACAGTTGACCATTCTCAAAGTGCTTCTTTTCTATATTTCTGGGGTCTAGTCAAATTGCCTCTGTGTGCCTCAGTTTCCCCACATCTGTAAAGCATGTAGTGAGACTTAGTCTGTGTAAATTATATTAAGAACCTCACAGGAGGAGATTCTACAGAAGGGAAAGAGCATATCTGTTTTTCTCCGATACAGAATGGAAAACTAAATGCAGCACCTTATGACGTATGTTTTTACTTACCTCTTCTATTAAACTCTGTTTGACTTCTAATCCTTTCTTTGTGGTTTTTGTTAGGGAAACTGAAAGGAAGAAGAAGAGCTTCAGCATTATTGATAACTTGGGCACTGCTTATGTAAAGTACAATTAAAAAGCACAGAAATGTGGCTGCCAAATACACTCTGGACATTAGCTTTAATAAACTCAAAGACTTTTGACTCATTTCTAGAAGACCATGTGCAACCTTCTAGCACTGATGCTTTGCTGGGAGCGCCCACATGGTTGTAGGATCAGGGTTTCCTTTACTAATTAAAACCATGAGCTACAAACCATCATTGAAATAAAACATTTCAGGGTTTCACTGACATGCAACAGCACATCGCCAGATATTTGCATCATCCCTGGTAAGAGGCAAGGAACTCATGAATAGGAAGTAAACAGCGTTACTGAGGCTGCCAAATTGGTTCTATAATTCCCAGACCAACTAACACAGCCTAATGTCTGCACACAACTCCCACACCCCCCACCTCAGTAACAATGAGGAGTCTGGTGGCACCTTAAAGACTAAGGGATTTATTTGGGCATAAGTTTTCATGGGTAAAAAACCCACTTCTTCAGATGCATGGAGTGAAAATTACAGATACAGGCATAAATATATATACTGGCACATGAAGAGAAGGGAGTTACCTTACAAATGGAGAACCAGCGTTGACAAGGCCAATCCAGTCAGGGTGGATATGGTCCACTCCCAATAACTGAGGAGGAGGGGTCACTACCAAGAGAGGGAAAATTGCTTTTGTAGTGAAGGTAACTCCCTTCTCTTCATGTGCCAGTACGTATATTTATGCCTGTATCTGTAATTTTCACTCCATGCAGCTGAAGAAGTGGGTTTTTTACCCACAAAAGCTTATGCCCAAATAAATCTGTTAGTCTTGAAGGTGCTGCCGGACTCCTCGTTGTTTTTGTGGCTACGGACTAACACGGCTACCCCGATACTCAGACCTCAGTGGCTCCGTAGCCAAACAATCAACGTTACCCAAAAGAGCCACAGGAGCGTGAATTCGTTGTGAACTCTCACCGCAAACTGCCTGACCCAGTGTTCCACCATGGGTTTAGTAACATAGTAACAGCATCCTGAGTGGCTGTTAATTAAATCAGGGTGTTGATATCACGTGCTGCACGGAGCCGCAGGAGAGACAGTCACGAGCCCCCGGCGGCTCCCACGCCGCAGTATCACGGCGTTACGGCAGCCAGGGGCCCACCGGGGGCCCCAGCTCAGCGGGGCAGGGAAGCCGCCACCGAAACGCGGGCGGCCCTGCCGGGCCCAGCCTCCCGCCTGCACAGGGGCGCGGGCGGACAGCGCGAGGGGAGGGCAGAGGGGGGCCCCGGCTCGGGGAGGGGGAGGGGCGGGCGGTGAGGTGAGCTGGGGGGGGGGTCCCTGGGCGGGAAAGGAGGAATGGGGGGGGGTCACTCACTCTTCTTGTCCCGCTTGGATTTAGGCATAGCTCGCACGTCGCTGGCCCCGCTGTGCGCGCCAAGGACCCTGTGCGCCGCGAGGGCTGCCGGGATAGGAAACCCCTGGAGGTGCCCGAGGAGGTGCCGGACCAGAGCTGCCCTCGCTGGGGTAATCCCTTCCGCCGGCCCCGCGCGCCCCTTTCCGCGAGGAGGCTGCCCCCTACGCCGCCGTTAGCTCCAACACAAATAGCTGACCCTGCCCGGGAGAGGAAGTTTTTTTTCTCACTCAGGCGCCCATTTGGGCAGCCCCTGCGGGCGAGGCCCCGCCTCGCGGCGGTTCTGTGGAGCCGGCGCGCTGCCTGTCGGGATAGGCTCGGCCTCGGAGCAGCTTCCGGGCTCGGACCATGACGGCCGGTGCGTGGCTGTGGCTGCTGCTCCTGGCTCCCCTGGCGGCCGCGGTCTACGAGGATCAAGTGGGCAAGTTCGACTGGTGGGTGCTGGGGCCACATCCGGGTATTTAATCCCCCCGTCCGCTGGGGTGGGGGGTCTGGGGATCTCCCCCCCCCACTGCCCCCTGGGGTGGGAGTCTGGGGCTCCCCCCCCCCCACTGCCCCCTGGGGTGGGAGTCTGGGTTCCCCCCCACTGCCCCCTGGGGTGGGGGTCTGGGGATCCCCCCCACCTTCCCCTGGGTCTGGGCATCCCCCCCATTGCCCCTTGGGGGGGCTGGGAATCCCCCCACAACTCCTTGGGGTGGGGTGCTGGGCAGCTGCCATCACCCCACTGTTCTCTTGGGCAAGAGGGGCTGTGTCCGGGTATCTCTCGCCCATTCCTGGGGTGAGCCGGAGGAGAAGCAAGTACTGAGCGTTGCCTTATTTTAGCTCGAGTCCGACCCCGCTGCCAGACTGGGTTTGAAGTGGGTAGAACTGCTGCAGCTGAGCTGAGCTTTGCGAGATGAGCAGGAGCCTGCCGGGAGCTGAGCTCTGCCCCGGCCCCGAGCTGGCTTGCCTGCGTCACTGTCACAGGCACTGGTATCTCTGGGGGAGAACGCGTCCCCCAACCTTGCCATGGCCGTGTGAGAGCCCCAGTTATAGAAACATCCGTAGGGAACAGGCCTGCACTGGCCATCGGAAAAGTGCATTAGCTGACCAGGTATTAGTCCTACTGTCTAGGATTTAGAGCCCTTTGCCTCACGAAGCTGCTCCCTGTCTCCTTTTTCTCTAAGGGATAGCTGAGGATGTCGATTTCTGCTTCTCATCTCACTGGGGAGGAGGAAAATGACCTTTGCACGGCAGTGGTTTTCAATCTAAAGACATTGGAATATAGGAATTGCCATATTGGCTCACACCCAAGGTCCATCTAGTTCAAAGTCTTGTTTCTGACAGTGGCCAGTTTTGTAGGAAGGAGTAAGAACCATGCAGCAGGCAGACATGAACCTTGAGGCTTAACATCCCTTCCAGAATGATACAAAACTACTTAAGATAGCTAAGTCCCAAGCAGACTGTGAAGAGCTACAAAAGGATCTCTCAAAACTGGGTGACTGGGCAACAAAATGGCAGATGAAATAAAATGTTGATAAATGCAAAGTTATACACATTGGAAAACATAATCCCAACTATATATATAAAATGATGGGGTCTAAATTAGGTGTTACCACTCAAGAAAGAGATCTTGGAGTCATTGTGGATAGTTCTCTGAAAACATCCACCCAATGTGCAGCGGCAGTCAAAAAAAGCTAACAGTGTTGGGAATCAGTAAGAAAGGGGTAGATAATAAGACAGAAAATATCATATTGCCGCTGTATAAATCCATGGCATGCCCACATGTTGAATACTGCGTGCAGATGTGGTCGCCCCATCTCAAAAAAGATATATTGGAATTGGAAAGGTTCAGAAAAGGGCAACAAAAATGATTAGGGGTATGGAATGGCTGCCATATGAGGAGAGATTAATAAGACTGGGACTTTTCAGCTTGGAAAAGAGACAACTAAGGGGGATATAATAGAGGTCTATAAAATCATGATGGGTGTGGAGAAAGTAAATAAGGAAGTGTTATTTACTCCTCACAACACCAGAACTAGGGGTCACCAAATGAAATTAATAGGCAGCAGGTTTAAAACAAACAAAAGGAAGTATTTTTTCACATGACACAGTCAACCTGTGGAACTCCTTGCCAGAGGATGTTGTGAAGGCCAAGACTATAACAGGGTTCAAAAAATAACTAGATAAGTGAATGGAGGATAGGTCCATCAATGGCTATTAGCCAAGATGGACAGGGATGGTATCCCTAGCCTCTGTTTGCCAGAAACTGGGAATGAGCGACAGGGGATGGATCACTTGATGATTATCTGTTCCGTTCATTCCCTCTGGGGCACCTGGCATTGGCCACTGTCGGAAGACAGGATACTGGGCTAGATGGATCTTTGGTCTGACCCAGTATGGCCTTTCTTATGTTCTTAATGTTTGTTTTTATTAATTATGGTGATTCTGGATATTCTTGATATCCATATAAATACCCAGTCCCATTTTGGATATTGTAAAGATGAGTTCTTGCAGGTTGTCAGAGATTGACATTTATTTCCAGTCGCTTTCAAAGTGCTCATTTCACATCCACGGTGTCCTAAAACACGTTCTCCAGCAACGTTATCCAATTCTGGTGTGACCTACTGAGTAAAGCAATGGATGGGGATTCAGGAGACCTGGGTTCTAATTCTGGCTGTCGCTGGCCTGCTGAGTGATCTTGAGTAAATCCTGTAATCGATCCCGTGCCTCAGTTTCCCCATCTGTAAAGTGGGGATAAGGATGCTAATGTCCTTCGGGCTTTGAGGTCTACTGATGCAAAGTGCTGTATAAGAGCTAGATATTATTAATAAACATTTATTACATGTCTCTTCTCAGTTGCATGTTTGTGGGTCAGATGGTAGAAATCCGTTGATGCTACCCAATATGCAGAGAGCTCAGGGAAGAATTTAATATGGCCCCAAAAGAGCTGTGAAGACCAGTGACTTCCTCTTTGCAAGGGGCCGTCTTAATAGAAGTAGCACATGGCAGCTCTTTTCATTGATAATAATACATTGTTCGCTTTGGTAGTATTTAGTGAAGATGCAAGAATGAGACTGGTTATACTGCAATGCAACAGTTCATCTTTTTCATTTCTTGTTAATGAATGTAGAATATTAGACACTTTGTTTTCTTTGTGTGAATTTCCTAGAAGCAGATTTGACATTGAGCTCCAAAATATCACAAAATTCCTTTCTTGCTCGGTCAGACTCAATTTCTCTCTTCATTTTCAGTGAACTCCCCCCTTACCCCCAAAAAGAAGGATTATAGTAGTGTTGTGGTTGCCCTCTGTCAGTCCTTAATAGTTGCAGCTAGTGCCACCATATCGTTTGTGTTCTGTCCACCTGTGTTAATTTCAATCACCCTTTTCCTATTTTTCAGTAGGTTAAGTGGAAAGTGTTCTTTTTTCACACCACCTTTGATTTTCCTGTTCCTTAGGAGGCAGCAGTATGTGGGAAAACTCAAGTTTTCTTCCTTGGAAGCTTCACAGGGCTCCAAGAAGCTTATTGTGGCTACTGAGAAGAATGTGATGGCTGCTTTGAATTCCAGGAATGGAGAAATCTGTGAGTGAACTGTTGTTTTATGACTCGGGATCTGCTATTTGTGTGGGAACTAATGCACACGGGACCAAAATTGAGCCCTGGCATATATTAAAAGTTACTCTTGCTTACACCAAAGCTAACTTTTGGCACATCGTTCATTTTAAGGGTTGCGGGGTGGTTAACTAGACGTGACTTTATTTTCCCTGAAGACAAGGAATTTTAAAAAATATTCTTATCAATTTTATTTAATTTTTTTCAGGCTTGGTGGCTTCATTTCCTACTTTTAAGTATAAACTTGTTAGGTGCTGGCATGACTAGTCTGTTCTTGACCAATACAGTGGGACCAAGAACTGAGTGGGGCATGAAGACTGAATTCCTCTCTCATCCCTAGAGGTGGTCTTGCTGGATAAGATTTGAGGCACATTGGAAGGGCCGTTTTGAGGAAGCTTGCATTGGCACTATCTATACTGTACTTGGCCTGTGGTTAGATAGAGGATGTCAGTCTGTGGCACTGCCAGTTGATACCTTTCTTCAGCATGAAATACCCCAGGGGAAAAAATCATTCCCACTTTACTCCTTGTTCCTTTCAGTGTGGCGTCATGTGGACAAGGGGACTCCTGAAGGAGCAGTAGATGCCATGCTGATTCATGGACAGGGTAAGCAAAGCATTTAGCCTTTCCTGTGTGATGAGTGTTCATTCCCATTACAGACATCCAGCCAAGTTGGGACAGAGGGCTAAATTTCCTAGAGCTAATAGTCACGGTGAGCCTGTAGTGGATACAGGTGCAGTGTTAAAGATTGTGTCATTTACTCCTTGGCCTGTTCTCTTCTAGTCGCATGAGGATAATTTCCTGCTTATCTGCTCTGTTTAATTTACCGCTTGGTGCTATCAGGATCACGGCTACACAAAGATTCTTTTGTGACTGTGCATGACATAAGGAATTCTGGACTCCTAGTGCGAAGAGTATAAGTGAACCATAAAACCTGAAATCCTCTGCACATTATACAAATAAAATGACCTTCCTGACTATGAAGCAGACCAGGTGTCTTCTGGGCCGTGGTTGATATGTAATGTTCTATCCATAACAATGGAAGAGCAAGTAACCTGGAGGATGAGCAGGGAATTGAATAAAGAAACCAATATAAAAATATTTGATTTGTTATTCTCTCCTCCCGGCCAGATGCCATCACTCTGTCTAATGGCGGGCGCATTTTGCGTTCCTGGGAGACAAACATTGGAGGGCTGAACTGGGAGACATCACTGGACACTGGCAGGTGGGAAATCTTCAGCAGGCTTGTCACTATACCCTTTGGAGAGGGGAATTTGCCTTCTTTGTGTGTAGTTGTGTTTTAGGGTCAATGTCAATTACAGTAACTCCTCGCTTAACGTTGTAGTTCTGTTCCTTAAAAATTCTACTTTAAGCGAAACGATGTTAAGCGAATCCAATTTCCCCATAAGAATTTATGTAAATAGGGGGGTTAGGTTCCAGGGAAATATTTTTCACCAGACAAGACTATATTTTACATATACACAGTATAAGTTTTAAACAAACAATTTAATACTGTACACAGCAATGATGATTGTGAAGCTTAATGGTGGTGAAGTCAGAGGGTGGGATATTTTCTAGAAGCAGAATGGTAAATGATGAACTAGCACTTGGCTGAGCCCTCAAAGGTTAACACGTTGTTAATGTAGCCTCACACTCTACAAGGCAGCACGAATGGAGGGAGGGGAGATCGCATGGCAGAGAGAGATAAAGACACACACGCGCATTGCCCCTTTAAGTAGGCTTACCCCACTGTAGGTACATTGTCTTTTTAAGTAGATCAGCAAGTTGAGACAGCAGCTGCTGCCAGAAAGCTCCCTCCGTCCTGAGCTCTGTCCGTGTCTCTGTGGAAATGGGTAAAGTAGGGGTGGGGAGGGGGACACCCTGACATTAGCCCCTTGCACAGCAAGCAGGATGCTCCTGGGAGCAGCTCCAAGGCAGAGGGCAGGAGCAGTGGGGGGAGGGACAGCTGAACTGCCCGGCAATTGCTAGCCTGCTGGGTGGCTGCCGCACTGGGAACTTAGGGGAGCTGATGGGGGGCTGCCAGTCCACCCTGGTTCCAAGCCCCCACCGCTAGCTCCAATGCTGCTCTTTCTGCAAGCTGTGGACAAAGCTGCCAAACAACGTTATCAGGGAGCATTGCACAACTTTAAAGGAGCATGTTCTCTAATTGATCAGCAACGTAACAATGAAACAACGTTAACCAGGGTGACTTTAAGTGAGGAGTTATAAAGTAACCCTTGTGGGAATATAGTAGAGATGCTGAATTTTGCAGTCGTTTATCACAAGTAGGACTAATGCTATATCCTATAACCATGCAAAATTCTCACTTGCTTGAAGTGAATAGTGGGTTACATTTTGTATCTGGGCTGATAAATTTTCATGACTATTTTGCAATGCTGAAGTAGGGGCGGAGGGTTTGTACATAGTCTACGTTTATTGGAGGTGGAAGATCGAAATCCTTTACTTATACATAAGCTTCCCCTGTCAGTGTGCAACATTCTGGACCTGGAGACGCCACTTTGGCTTGATGGGATGGTTGGTCTTCAATCCCGTCCTTGCCCTCTCCGCGGTGATCAGCAGTTAGAGCTCCAGTCAGTGCCAACTGTTATGGTGGTTTGGTCGCACAATATTAACTATATCTAGGTAAGAGTAGCTATTTTTAAGAAAAATGTGTGTTGTGCCAGCTACCAGGGTGGAGAAGAGCAGGGCTGTTGTCTATAATTCTAGTGTTGCTATGACTCCACAAGCTGGGTAAAGTCTCTATAAGTATTACCGTCTCACCCTCTGTCTCTGACCTGTGCTTAGTTTCCAGATGGCTAGTTTGGTGGGGTTCCAGGACACAGTGAAATATTTGGCCGTCCTGAAGAAGGCTGCCCTTTCTCTTCATTACCTCTCCAACGGCCACCAGAAATGGGTGGAGCATTTACCAGAAAGGTACAAATCCAAACCAAGGATAGATCACTGACTCTCAAACTTGTCTTAAGGGGGAGAGGACCCTTTTGCTTCTGAAAATGTTGTGCGTAGTATCTCATGGGGTGGGGGTGGGGGGTTGCATCCATTTCCTGCACCTATGAGAATATAGACTCCTTGGGAGGGGGACCTTGCACTGCACTGTATGAAGAGAAAATATGAGCACTATTTGGGTAATTGGGGGGAGGAAGGGAAGAGGGTCTTCTTGTGCATAAAGACAGGAGCACATCCATTTCTATTTACTGATTTTAGTGCAGGCAAATTACAGACCAACTGACAGCATTGTGATTTATGCACTGTATGGTACTAACATGGACTTGTGATAAAGTGATCATATGGTATCTTAGGGCTCGTCTACACTTCAGAGCCAATTCAGATTAAGATAGGGTGTGAATTTAAAGAGCAGAAGCTATTCCTGAGTGAGTCCATGTGTAGACAAACCTTTAGGTTAGTGGAACAAAACAGGTCAGGAGATGACATCTCTTATGGAGAAAAAGCAATCTACGAATAAACTAAGCATATTAACCTGAACAAACCAGTTTGTGCTATTAGTAGCAGCTTCCAGTCAGAAAACAGGGGCCCACCCATGTGTGGGAGTCCTCTTGTAATATACAGGAATGTTCTAATGTGATTGACTTCTGAAGGAAGATTAAAACTACTAAATAGTTACAACTAGGCTAAGCAGTGATCGCTAAATGAGACCTGACCATATTCCAGTGACTGAGGCCAGTGGGAGAGGGAGGATGAAACTAGGTTACCTGAAGGGAGGAGGTGGAGTTGATAGGGGAAAAACTTTCTAATGGTGAATCTGTGAAATAGCCTCCCAAGAGAAGTGGAGGAAGTCCTGTTGCCTGAGACACCTACTATCCTGCACTGGCCTGAGAAGGCTAAGGGGAGGATGGACAAAATGACCCAATAAGTCGTCTTCATCAATACTGTCTCTGGGTTTTCAATGTGTTTAACTGCAGGAGGTGATGGCTGAAGGGGAGGAGTCCCTAAAACATTTATTTGTGTTGATGGGCACAAATTCTCCTGTTGGGCGATGCACCCAGTCTTTCCTTGTGAGACCCGTGATGACATTGAATAGGCTCCTAGAGCAGGGGGCTTTACAGGTAGCTCTGGGCAACTATTGGAGAAGCTGATTCATTGCTGCTTCTCCTCTTGCAGTGAGAGTACCCAGTACCAGCTGGTGTATTCGTATGGAACCGGGGTAGTACGTGCACTTGGAGTTGCTCCTCGAAGCCATTTGAACATTGTAACCTTCAGCGTAGAAGATGGCGAAATTACAAAACAGGTAGAACTGATACATTGATGCATGGTGTCAGCTCGTCACCAGGTTGGCTCTAGTGTGGATCCAATTTAACAAAAGCTCCCATCTGGATAAATTTAATGTGATGTCTAGGGAAGTTATTGCATTGCTGGCACATAGGTCAAAATGTCATCCTGTGTCCATGGGCCTGGAAGGAGACTTCACAACTGCATCTCCCAGACACAGGGCTTGCAGAACATAGTAAAGTTGAGATCAACCCGGGTAATCTCAGGATGGATGGCAGTTTGCCCAGGGTTACAAAATCCTGGCTTTATGGGTATCCCAAGGGGAAGATCCACTGTTCATTGATAAACGGGATTCTCCTGCTTTTCACACAGGCCTTTGTTAGTGTGACTAAGTTTAGAAGTGAAATGTAACATTAAGCCTTTGATATCACACACTGGCTGGCAAGATACAGGCCCCTTGCAAACGGACACAATCAAGGCTCTTTCTGGAATTTCTTTGTGGGGTTTTCCAACTGCTGCCTCTCTCCCTTTATTGCCCTGCAGCTAAGAGTGGCAGCCCCCTGGATGAAGAGCCTAAGTGGTGCCTGTTGTGTGGTGGGCGAGGCAGTGCTGGTGTGTGCTGACTCTGACACACAGTCGCTCTATGCTTTATCCCTGGAGACTGAGCAAGAAATGAAGCAGATCCCACTGCAGGTGAGCGATCCTGAAATAGTCTTGCATGTAAGTGGACATCAGACTAATTTGGAGGAGGGAAGGTTGTCTTGTTAGTGAGGAAAGGGATGTGTTTGATCGAATTGTGTAATAAGTTTCCATCGTGCCATGTTTGCTTGTTCCTCTTCTCAGGCCCTTGACCTAGAATTTGCTGACCGTTTCCAGCCCAGGATTTTGCCCGCTAAGCCCAATCCTGCCGGTGCTTCACGGGCTCAGTTCTTCCTGCAGCTGGCTCCAAGTCACTTCACACTGCTGCAGTACAGAAACGGGCTGCTAAGCCTCGTCCGGGACTTCCAGCAGGTAAACCGAATGAACACAGCTGCAGATCTCTGAATAGAAGAGATGAACTACAGCAGAAATTCAGAGGATTGACTGTTTGGCTGGCTCCATCCATCAGTAAAACCAGAACCTTCATAAAGCATGCACTAAGCATTATGAACAAGCTGCTGAAGCTCAAGTGTCAATCACACTTTCTATAGCATTGGTTGAACCTATGTACGGTAGCAGTTAAACTATTTAACATCAGTTCAGGAGGATCCAGTTTCTGACAATTCTCACCAAGGTGTGAGTTTACTAATGCAGGGTCTCTGCTGAGTCAAGAGGTGGTTTGCTGCTAGAAAGCACCTAAATGAGCAGTGGTTCTAGTACATTTAATGCTGCTGGTGGTAGTTCTAGTGGACCAGAAATATGTGAAATGACCATTTCAGATTCAGTGCAGTATTGTCTACAAGAGACTGGCCAATTGGGGATGGGCTCAGTGATCTAATAGGTTTCTAGAAATTAGCAATGGAAAAGACCACTTTTTCCGCATTAGTTTCTTTTCTTCCTTTCTTTGACTTTGATGGTAGCTTTCCATCTCTTATGCTCCTGAGTTTCATCTTTCACATTTAATGGTATTACCGTTATGGGTGGGAAACCTGTTAGTCCTCAACTCCGAAGACTCAGGCAGAGCATGCTAGTGTGAAAATCACCACCACAGGTGAGACCACCTCAGTGGCAGCGCCTGGAATTTTGCCAGGCTTCTGACTGGTCAATGATAAAATGATAAAGGTTACTGGACCCCAGCGTGAACCTTCTCTTCAGTGGTTGTACCAGAGGTTGCTTCACTTCCTTGTAGTGAAACTTACCAGAGTCCTTCAATCTGTCAGAATTGCTTGGTATGCTGAAAATGAACGGACCTGTTGGAATTCGACTGAAATTGTTCTAAACCAAATGAGAATTAAGTCCTCTGCACAAACGTGTTCTTATTCCCCCCCCCTTTGTTTTTCAGGCAGCTTTGGTGAACTTTGCAACAACTGGGGAGAAGACGGTGGCTTCTGTCCTGACCTGCAGGAATGAAATGGTTAGTCAGTTGCACAATGGAAATTTCAGATATGCTTCTAGTTGTAAAAATGTGTGGGGTTTTTTAGTTAGTTAGTTTGTATTGCTTTTTTACTGTTATAAAGGTTTTGAGGGGCCACCGAAGAGCAGTGTTCTACCACTGTCAGACTGAATGTACCACCTGGACTTAAACACCTTAGGGCACAAGAGGCCCAGGCTGGTAATTCTGATTCAGTCTCCATGGAAGTCGATGGTAAAACATCTACTGACTTCAATGGGGCCGAGATTTCATCTGTTGTGACTATCCGTATGCAAGCATCTGTAGAGCTGCTGAGTGCTGAGCAAACTCAAGCTGGACGGTGGTGCAATGAATATACAGAGCGAGATGACTCTTAAGGATTGTCTACACTACGCGACAAAGCACATTAGAGGTAGAAGGCTCCAACGTGCTACAATCTAACTATCCTGTGTAGTCCCTGCTGGCATGACCTAAAAGGTACCTAGGTTTGTGTTAACATAGTCACTACTACGTTAACACAAACTAAATACTTTTTAGTTTGCACCAGCAGGGTCTATGTGGGCAGTTGGAACACAGCACATTAGAGTGCTCTGCAAATCACATCCCTCTAATGCGCTTTACCACCCTGTGTAGACAAGCCCTTAGCGAAATAAATACCTTAGTGTTGGGAAGGAAAGTCTGCTGACTAGCTGATATGGTGATGGGTGACTAGACACTATCATTTTAAAAAACAAAATCCTACCTTTTGCACTGTTTTAGTAACCAAATGCCCTCACCCATTTCTCACTAAGACCAGAGATTATTAAAAATGGAAGAATTAAAACAAAATCCATTTTCTTTTTGGAACCGATGCTATTTGTTCTTCATTTTTCAAGCTGAGAGGAATGAAAGATCCTAATCCGTTTCAACTCTGTTTAGTCAATTTCCCATTCACTTTCATTTTCAGGTTCTCCTGTGCTTAGCACTAGGGGATGAGATAAAGTGGGGGGAAAGCACTCCACAGTCTCTGCTGACAGCCTTAGGGTAGCTGGATATTCCTGCCAAAAGCATGAATTAAACAATATTGATTATTGGCTTCAGCGCTAATACCCTGCTGTAATGAATATGGTCATTTCAGCCTCTCTGAGCTAGTGGAGCAGGCAGCTTGTCTGCAGAAACAAGTAAATAGCACTACTTCAGGTCTCATTTGGAAGGTTATCATCACAACCCAAAGGGCTAGAAACATAAAACAAGAAAACTTCTATTCTGAAGAAACTGATAGTGGCATCAGATTGCTCCATGATACAGCTTCCCTCCATGCGTGCACGATCTCCTCCCTCCCTACCCACCATCCCTTTAGCATGGTGCAAAATCTGTGTTGCAGATGCTACAGGGGAGTTTTTAAAAATCCATTGGGATAGAGAGGGGAAAAAATAATGACATATTTTAATTGGTCTTAGGTTTTGTGTAAGGTATTTTCACACAACCTACATTTTGGGCCACGTTTGACTTGACAGTTTCCATATACAGTAGAACTACAGAGTTACAAACACTAGAGTTACGAACTGACCAGTCAACCACGCCCCTCATTTGGACCCACAAGTATGCAATCAGTCAGCAGCAGAAACAAACAAACAAACAAACAAAAAAGCAAATACAGGACAGTGTTGTGTTAAATGTAAATTACTAAAACAAAGAGAAATTTTAAAAAATTGACAAGGTAAGGAAACTGTCTGTGCTTGTTTCATTTAAATTAAGATTGTTAAAAGCAGCATTTTTCTTTTGCATAGTAAAGTTTTTCAAAGTTGTATTAAGTCAATGTTCAGTTGTAAACTTTAGAAAGAACAACCATAACTTTTTGTCCAGAGTTACGTACAACCTCCATTCCCCAGGTGTTGGTAACTCTGAGGTTCTAAAGTCTTGTGAGAGGAAGTACCCAGCTCACCACTTCGTTTTTCAATACCGCTTGTCGTTTGCAACTGCTGAGCAGGGAGGCCGAACTTGTTCCTGTTAGACACTTAATGTTCTTATGTTTTCCATGCCTTTGTCATGCTCACCAGTTCTCTTTCTGTTCCCATGTTCGTTGCAGAAATCTAGAACTCCTGATAAGGCAGACAGCACTTTCGGACATTCCCATAGACAGGTATGGAAAGGAGCCGCTTGTCAGGAATTGTAGGCAGTCTTTGCAATTAACAGGCTATTCCCTTCTCTTGGGTTTGGAAGGCTGAATGGTGGAGTGGGACAGACTATTACTCTGGAGAATCATATTTTTGCATCAGCTCCATGAAACTTTATCCAAAAGCATCTTAAAACTATTCAGTTCCTGAAACTGTAGGGAACTGGATGAACATGCTACCCTCTCACAGCATTAAATGAAAGATCTGGAGACACCCTTTTCCCCACCTCAAAATGGAAAACTGCTTTTTGAATGTCAGAGTTTATTTCAGAAACAGTGCCTCTGTGTAGTTAGGAGAGAGAGCTGTCTGGTATTTGAAACAGGACATTGGGAGCCAGGACTCCTGATCTCTATTCCCAGATCTACCATTGACTTTCTGTGTGATCTTGTGAAAGTTGTGTAGTCTCTGTGCCTCAATGTACCCTGCAGTTTAATGTGTGCTATACCATCTACCCTGCAGGGGTGCTGACACTCAAATAATTGTTCGTACAGTGCTTTGAGATCTTCAGAGGAAAGGCATCATAGACCCCTGCTGTGTTCTGTCCAAATGGGCTCAGAATTACAGTAGTTACTCCATGGAAGCACGTGCAGATGGAAATGTCACCTAGAATTTGTTCTCTGTCCCAAACTGGTGTGCTGTTTGTGGTCTGTTAAGCAGCTGTTGGGTTGTGCTCCAGAAATGCCTGCATTTCTGTGGTGGGTGAATTGATCCTTGTAAATAGTTTATTGTATACAGCACTTTGGAATCATTTGTGATGAAAAGCGCAGTGTAAGTAGATTATGTGTGTTTAAGTCAGCTTGTCTTTTATAATGCTCTAGGAATTCTTAGCCTGCCCCAACAACACCTACAATATTAACCTGTATTTGGTTGAAACTGGGCAAAGACTGCTGGATACCACGATTACCTTCAGCTTAGAGCAGAGCGGTGCCAGGCCCGAGCAGGTAAGTTAGGAGCCTCTCTCCTGTCGTTGAAAGTGGTCAGAGATGGGCGCATGGAGTTTCTCTTTACATCAGGCTTGGCTGTATCTTGAGGCTTATCAAACTTTTTGCTGCAGCCAAACAGACAAGCCCCTGATTTAAGGTTGGGAAGGATACTAGTTTGGGAGTCAAGGAGATTTGGCTTCTACGTGCCTCTACCACAAACTGCTGTTTGACCGTGGCCAAGTTGCTTCATCTTTCTGCGTCTGTTTCCCCAGCTGTAAAAGGGGGTTAGTGAAATTTACCCACCTTTGTAAAACACAAGATCTATAGATGAAAAGTGCTTCACTTATGACAGCCTTTTCTGACTGGCAGAGCCGGTCAGAGCTCTTTGGGTGATCTGAAGGGGTTGCTGGTAGTGAGAAGATCACCACATGTCACCCGTGATGTTTTTGATCCAGATATGGTGGCATTGCGTATCCCTGGGTTTATAGAGCCTGGCTGTAAGGGCAGGGCAAGGGTGGATTGGGCAGATGGGCGGGACCTCATATAGCAGGGGAGGGCTTGACATCATAGAATAATATTGCCAAGCACAAAATAGCTGCTGCATTTGCCAATGTGGTCTTGGCACTGCTGATGTCTAACTCAGTGCTTTAAAATACCTGAAGTACGAGAGTTGCTGTATGAAACCAGACTAGTCTGCCTCTAGGTTTGTGAGAAGTGTACCCCTGAAGGTAGCACCTCATCTATTTGTTGCTTTAGAATAGTGGTACTCAACCTATTTACCATTGTGGGCTGCATATGCAGCTCTCTGTTATGTGGGCTGCATCCACACAATATATATATATATATACTACCTGTATGGCCCTGAGGATGTCACATGGGCTGTAGTGTGTGCTGATTGGGCCGCAAGTGGCCTGCGTGTTGAGAACCACTGCTTTAGGACTTTAAATGTAACAGTGATCTTAAATCCTTTCCTCTTCTCACCTTTGAATTGCATTTTGCTTGTCTAGGGCAGGAGGTTATAATCCTGATCATCTCCTCTTTCCTTGTCTCCCTTTTCCAGCTCTATATCCAGGTCTTTTTGAAGAAAGATGACTCTGTGGGTTACCGAGCGCTGGTGCAAACAGAAGATCACATGCTCATGTTCCTCCAGCAGCCAGGTAAATTGGAACCAGATTGGCTGGTTACCCCTGTCTATAGTGTATCCTCTCTTGGCACCTTCAATAGTGCACATTCAGGGGCAATTGTGTCCAGCCAAGCAGATTCTTTCCTGAGCTAAATCCCATAGAGGAGTGAGAAGACCAGGAATATCCCTCACCCCCACAACTTGAATTTTCCTTCACTACTAGAGCTGAGAATCTGATCCTGTGATGTGCTTTGTTGAAGCAACAGCCTGTTGGCTTTCGTGAGGCTCTGCAGGGTTTCAGGGTTCTCCCCACACAGAACTTATTGCAGGACAGGGACCTGTAGCAGCTATTCCTCGATGCCTTTTTGAAAAGAAAGGAAATTCCTCAGACAAAATATGGTGTTAAACTTTAGGGTGGGGTTAAGAGTCCATTTCTGTTGCTTGAGTCTTTGAGGCCTTGCAAGAATGTTGGAGATTGAACTTCATGTTTTTTGTTGTTGTTGTTGGTTTTTTTTTTTAACTTTTTTGTTTTTGATGACTCCAACCCTTTTGCAAGCCCTTCAATGCTCAAGTCCCAGGTGTGTTCTTTCAACACTGTCTCTAGTTTAATAAAGTGAGCGGGGGGTTGTTAGTGATTAAATACCAATGTGTTTGTTATTGTAGTAGACAGTAAATATCAATATCCAAATTGCTTCAGAAATGTGGCATTTTGCAATTTATTAAGCAGCTGTTTACTTTTGTGAAGACCAGACAGAAGATCCTTCAGTCCCAAGTGTTAGGGATATAGCTCTCAATCCATTTCAAGGGACTGGATTTGTAAGATCTTCCTGTCTCCCGATTGCTCTCAGGAACGAACGCAGCACAGATCAGGAAATGCACTTGCTCTTTTCTTTGAATCAGCCTAGGTTGCCTTTTCTTTGCATCTCTCTAGGAAAAGTTCTATGGAGCAGGGAGGAGTCGTTGGCGGAAGTGGTAAGCTTGGAGATGGTGGATCTACCTCTGACGGGTGCCCAGGCTGAGTTGGAAGGGGAATTCGGAAAGAAAGCAGGTAATAGCCAGGACCTCACTCAGGGTTCCCTCTAATTTTTCCCACCCATGTGTGGAATGAATTTTGTTATGTGCACCAATATGGAGGTGAGGTGTGACACGTCACCTTCATATCAGTGCACATAACAAAATTCATGTGGTGGAGGTGGGGCCGAGAGGTTCGGAGTGTGGGAGGGGGCTCGGGTTGGAGTGCGGGCTCTGGGGTGGGGCCGGGGCTCAGGGCTGGTGAGGGGTGCGGCTCTGGGGTGGGGTCGGGGATGAGGATTTTGGGGTGTAGGATGGTGCTCCAGGGCTATGGTGGGGAGAGAGGACTCCCCCACCAGCCCACTTCTCGCAGCAGCACCTAGGCTGCGGGGGAGAGGTGCCTCTCCACCACAGCACCTCCGAGGCTAGGTTCGGGTCGGGGGAGGGGAGGCCAGCCCACCCACTGGCGCCTCTACCTTAGTAACGACCTTTCATCGCCCAACGAGAGCCAATCACAAAGCCTTCTCTCCGGGGCCAGGGCGTGTGGGCCAGCGCAGACTACAAGTCCCGGCACACATAGTGTCCTGGAGTGGGCGTGCCAGACCGGCAGGAGGTGCCTAATAGTCTGTGCTCCTTCATGGCTCTAAACCAATCAGAACCCTCTCTACCATGAGGCATGAGAATACGAACCAAACAGTGCCTGAGTTGGTGTGAGGATTTGGACCAATTAGCGCTGGGGGGCCGCGGCACGGTTTGGCCCGTCCCTCCCCTGGCCGTGGCAGGTCTGGGACTGGGGCCGAGGGAGGGGCACCCCTCTCCTGGCTGCAGCAGGTCCCAGCTGGGCGGGTTCCCTGAGTGCCCGCGCGGTGCTAAATAGGCTGCTGCGCGGCCGCGCAGCTTACAGGGAACTCAGGCCCCACTACGTATAGAGTTGAACTTCTGCAGGGGTCTAGTTTTATGTTTCTTTGTTTTTTGTTTTTCATGCTTGTATAGTTTCAATATCCCTCTCCCCAAAGCTGTGAGCTCTCATCCCAGATTTCTTGTGCAGACAGTATGACCAAAATGAACTAAAATAAACTTGACTTCCAGGTTTTGGGGTAGTCTCTAACTTTTGCATCCTCCTTCTAAAATTGAATCACACATAAAAGCTCTACTAATACATTTTTCCATATCCCTCTGCGTATAACAGACACAGAGTGATAGGGAATTTACAGCCAGCTTGCCCACTCTTACCAAAATGCTTCTGTTCGATTATCCTGTATTGTCTTACCCTGAAGACTGAAATATAATTGCCTTTATTGTCTTTCTTGCCATCCGGATCCAGCCATTCAAGGTAACCCAAAGAATCACATGCAGTTCCTTTCCTCTCTTTTGTGACAGCCTTTGCTGGTGGATCTTTGTCCTTCCTGTTTGGTTTCTTTCTCAGAGAAGAGGTAGATTAAGCATAGGACATGGCTCCTAACAGGAAGTCAATTCAGACTTCAGTTGCCAAGATTTGGGTGCTTCTCTGTAAAGATGGCTCCTCTGTTACGCGAGAAGTGAAAGCAGGAGGCGTAAGACCAAGTACACTAGTTCGTTTTAGTTGGGCACTTGCTGGAGTGATAGGGAAGAGACTCTGCACATGGTAGTGTTGCAGCTTGCAGGAAAGCTTGATTTGAGGCGAGCAGAGGGCCTGCTGAAGTGGGATATGGCAGTGTGTATTTAGGGGCTTGGTAGGCGAAGGAGCTTCTATGATGGTCATGGGATATAATATGATCCAGGTGTCATGAAAGGTGAGGCAGAATTTTCTTAACTAATATATACATGTGTGGCAGCACATGACTTTTACAGACTGAGGCAGTGGTCTGATTTGCTGTGCTGTGTGTATATTTCCCCTGCAGTGCACCACTGCTTGTTGCGCTAACCGTTGTCACTGACTTGTTTGCAGACGGCTTGCTGGGGATGTTTCTGAAGCGCCTCTCCTCCCAGCTCATCCTGCTGCAGGCCTGGACTGCTCATCTCTGGAAGATGTTCTATGACGCCAGGAAGCCACGGAGCCAGATTAAGAATGAGATCAATATCGACAACTTGGCGAGAGATGAGTTCAACCTACAGAAAATGATGGTGATGGTCACTGCCGCAGGAAAGGTGAGGAGGCCAGGGACTGGAAGCCATTCCTAGAAATGGAGCATACCGTCCTGGCAATGGTGAGGGGGGATTCAGTGCTGAGGCTGTGGTGGGAAAGGTGTCAGGAGACCAGCAGTGTGTCTTGTAGTGGAGGAGGGAACCCAAAGCGGAATGCAACATGTAGGTGTGAAAGACACGCTGTTACATACATTGGCTTTTCTTTTTGTCTCTTTGCTTCAGCTCTTCGGTATTGAAAGCAGCTCCGGCACCATCCTATGGAAGCAATACCTACAGAACGTGAGGCCTGGCTCCTCCTTTAAACTGATGGTCCAGAGAACAACGGCCCACTTCCCCCACCCCCCACAGTGTACGCTGCTTGTTAAGGACAAGGTGAGTCCCTTACAGACACACACAGACACTCACCTTGGATGGGTTTTACCTCCCCATAGTGAAAAATCCACCGTGTTAAAATGTTCAGATTTGCTTTTTAAATGCTTTAAATGACGACAAAAAAAAAAAATCATTCACCCAATTGCTTTGTCCACTACATGAAGTAGAAAGTCAGGGCCTGTGTAGGCTAGTTAAATAGGAAAGGCTTTCCCTCTGCTGGTCACACGACAGTATATACTCCACAGAAAATAAAAACACTCTTACCTATTTTGGTGACATTCTGGACAGGCCATGGTAGGATCTCATTAGAATTTTATACATCTTATGTGAACGCTATGGGATCAGCAGAGATGAGGTGATTTGAGTGCACAGCGTATTCATCTGTAGGGTAAGGAGCACAGTGAAGGGAGAAAGGAGGTGTAGACAGTTAAATCCAAATATAAACCAAGCCAGCAGGTAACTTCATATGCTAGGAGAACAACCACCCTTCTCTGTGTTTGCCCTAACTAGTTTCCCATCCTGTTGTCTGTTTCAGGAGACCAAAATGAGCTCTCTCTATGTCTTTAACCCCATCTTTGGGAAGTGGAGTCAGGTGGCTCCCCCTGTTCTGAAGCGTCCAATTCTTCAGTCTTTGCTTCTGCCCATCATGGATCAAGATTATGCCAAAGTGCTACTTCTGATTGATGATGAATACAAGGTAATTTTGTTCCTAGGGCAAAACGATCTCCATCTGCAGAATAAATATCTCCCCCGTCAAGGCAAGAAATAAGAACATTGTCAAGTGGAATTTACATCTATAGTAAATTGGGCCCAGTAAGGTTAACTGGACTAGCATACTTATAGATGTGAGACTAAAAATTGATGATAACTAATGTCTTTGTTTAAACTCTTCTTTATCTTCCCAGGTTACAGCTTTCCCAGCAACTAAAAACATCCTCCGCCAGTTAGAGGAAATAGCCCACTCCATCTTTTTTTATATAGTGGATGCTGAACAGGGCAAACTCTCTGGTTTCCGGCTGCTAAAGGTACAGAAGATGCTCTGTGCTATGTAAGAAGTGACATGTTCATCCCACAGAGTGTATGTATGGTGGATCTTTGCTGTCATGATTTGGGTTTGATGTATAAGAAGTAGAGCTGGGTATAGACTTCTGCCAGTTCTCAAAAGCTTCCTAAAATCTTTGTAAACTCATAGTTATAAATAGTCTTTACTGAAGAATCCAGACATGTCTCCATCTGCAGTTTGGTGAGATTCCATAAGAGGGAGCAGTTCTCCCATACAGTATTTCCCTGTTAAGATGCACTTTGGAGCTGAGACGAGATGAGAGCACAGTAGTTCAAGTAATCCTTCCCACCCAGCTCCCCAAGACTCTATTGCCTATTCTGAGAACTAGTTTGGCTGCCCTAGACAATGGGCAGAGAAAGCACGTGCTCTTCCTCTAGTAAAAAGTGTTGACACCTGTTCCGCTGATCCTCTACATCAGTGGTTCTCAACTGGGGGTCCGTGGCTCCCTGGGGTTCCATGAACCCTTTCAGGGGGGCTGTGGGGCCCCACTGCTGAAACCCTGAGCTCCGGGGCCCCCCATGGGGCTGAAGCTGGGAGCAGCCTGGGGCTGAAGCCCTGGTGCTTCCCCCTCAGTGCACCACTCTGTTCTAGGGGGAATCTCCCTATGTCCTGTAAATGGAGATTGTGTCTTTCAGAGGGTCAGGAAACCTTATTTTGCATCTTGACTCCGCTGTAGGATCTGACAACAGAGGAGAGCTGGCAGATGACCATCCCAACTGAAGTGCAGAGAATAGTGATTGTGAAGGGGAAGAGATCAAATGAGCATGTACACTCCCAAGGCCGTGTGATGGGTGATCGCAGCGTCCTCTATAAGGTACTGCAGACCTTGTTAGCTAAGCTTTGGTGGCTGTGAGCTGTATGCTAAGGTTTCTATGGAACTTGGCATGGAAGCATCAGGGAGCTGATACCCACCTCCTGGGCTTGTAGACACTAAGTGTGTTTTTAAAGCAACACTTAAACTGGTTGGAAAATGTTTTTGCCAGCTGTGCTGTCATCTTGAGCTGTCTGCTTTATAGAGCAGCCCATATATTAGCAACAAAGGTAGCAAGTCTAACTTGCTATTTATTATCTTCCTGATCCTTTTTTTTAGACCAATGCTGAGGTCAAGAGAAAGGGGGAGAAGGGGTGGGGAAAAATAATGAGTCTTAATGTCCATCCTGGGATGCAGCCACACTTGTCCAGGAACTAATCCTGGATTTGCTATGGTCCTCTCATGCTTCCCAATGGTGGTCCTCCTCCATCAAACAATTCTAGCCGGGCAGTGGTGTTGTGAGCATCCAACTGAGAGATTGGTTTGGAAGTGGACTGGAGATTAATGACCCTAGGTAAGCAGAGACCAAATGAGTAACAGAACCGTTGAGCGTGGTCTCCAGGAGGATGTCACTGGCTGCTGCATTCTTGCAGAACTGCATCCCAGCAAGAACAGGTGGAGCATCCCAAATTGGAGGAGCTGACTGTCTGGGTGGGCGATATTGCAAGTGAAGTATTGCATATCAATGCACTTGCCTTTGGGAAAGATTTTAAAACAAGTGTCTGATAAACCTTTTGTTCTTTTCTCTTCTGATTGGGGAGCAATTCAAAGCCCATTTCTAGCACTGCTGGTCCTGAGTCCTGACCCAAGATGGGACAATTGGTGCCAAGTTTCTGCATACACATCAGTGGCTCTAAACTTTACTGGAAGACAGAAGAAGCTGAATTTTGGCATAGGAAATTTTCCTCTATAAATGTTTTCAGACAGCTATTAAAGACCATGGGGGTATCATGACAGCTAAGACTGATTATAAATCTGTCCTGATGATTTGTGCTGTTAACAGACATCTTGTTGCCTCCATCTTTGGCTACATAGATCTGGGATAATCTGCACAGATTGCCGCTGGCACAATGGTTATAAACTAGGGGCTTCCCCACATCTCTTTCTTTGTCCTTGTTATAGTCTTTGAACCCTAACCTGCTGGCAGTGGTAACGGAGAGCACGGATACGCACCATGAACGCACCTTCATTGGAATCTATCTGATTGATGGAGTCACAGGCCGGATCATCCACTCTTCAGTGCAGAAGAAAGCAAAGGGACCTGTCCACATTGTCCATTCAGAGAACTGGGTGGTGGTAAGGAAAAGTTATTGCTTGTAATCCTTTAGATTTGAGATCTGGAGGCAACTGCCTATGCTGCCCAGGGAACGCTCCCCGACTCCACGCCAGTGACTGTCCAGCTACCCTCTGTGTGAATTGACTTGTGCTGGAGCATTGTGCTCTGCCCTCTTGAACAGTTTCTTCCCCTCTTGTCTCAGTACCAGTACTGGAATACTAAGGCACGCCGGAATGAGTTCACTGTGCTAGAGCTGTACGAAGGGACGGAGCAGTATAACGCCACAGCCTTCAGTTCCCTTGACCGCCCACTGTTGCCTCAGGTCCTCCAGCAGTCTTATATCTTCCCATCTGCCATCAGTGCCATGGAGGCCACCATCACCGAACGTGGCATCACCAGCCGTCACTTGCTCAGTAAGAACTGGGTTAGGGCAGGGTGGAGGGATTGGGTTACATGTGTGTCAAATTTTGTATTCAAGAAAAGGTCACTACAGTATCTAGGGCAATCGTCGGCCATGACGGTCCCAGGGGCTGCGTTAGAGAAAAGCATATTTTTAAATTAGCCTGTGATTTGAAGAAATAGTGCAGCTACAGCCCTTCCCTTGACGTAAATCGTGGTGCATGCTACTCTCTTCTGTGTGCATTCAGACATTGCTGCTGTCTGCATGGGCTGTGCCTTCGCCTTTCACTCATGAGCTGCCTTTAGAGCAACAACAGTATTCAGCCTAGCCCTCTGCTTGCTTCCACACACCCTCCCTCATCACTGAGTAGTGGACTCGGAAAGCTCTCTCTGGCATGCCTCAGGAGGACTATTGGATTAGCCATCAGAGAGCGCGGTCAGAAATGGTCATTTCTAAGAGATGATTTTTTTTTTTAATGTGCAGTTGGGCTTCCCTCTGGGGCAATTCTCTCCCTTCCAAAGGCTCTGCTGGATCCTCGACGCCCAGAGATCCCTACAGAACAAAGCAGGTAAGCAAAATGCTGTGGCAGTAATCCCCCTTCCCAGGCACCTACCAGAAGGGGGAAGGCTGGGCGTTTTAATGCTTTAGTCTGGAGTAGATTAATTTATCAGTTCTGTCTGGCCAGATTCTGAGTAATTCTTACTCTAAATTTAGAGAGGCTGTTGTCTTCATTGGCCATTGGACTGCTTTACTGCCAGTCCAGGTGTGAATAAATTAGCCTGTAACACGGTAGTCCAGAGGGCTATCAAAAAGCACCTGTTGTCACTAGTATGATGCTTAGTATTCTACATAATTATCTATGGTTTTTAGAGTGATACTTTAACTGATTTATTCCTATGGCCTTGTACCTGGTTGGTTGGTGTCTCCGACTTCAGAAGGAGGTGGACATTACAGCATGTTCTGGGCTACCAGTTTGTCTCCCTCTTCCTAATAGCCTTTACCAAGCACCATGTGTGAATGACTAAATTATCTGTATAAAGATTCTAATGTTGTATCACCAGACTTGTGTTCCAGATAACAGGCTGCTTAGGGATTTACCCACTGTGCTGTGTTTGGTTGGGTTTTGATATCTCTCAAATGCCTTTCAGGGAAGAAAATTTGATTCCATATTCCCCAGATGTCCAGATCCATGCTGAGAGGTTCATCAACTACAATCAAACCATATCCCGAATGAGAGGGATTTACACTGCCCCCTCTGGCTTAGAGTCCACATGCCTGGTGAGTCTAGGTTAGGGGTTTTTTTGTAACGCATGATGGGGGATACAACAGTATGCCATCACACCCCCTTTCAGGGAAGGTATGTAACTTCAAGCCTTGTTATAAGTCATTGCTTAATGATTTCCTGAACTGTGCTTTGCTTGATCCGAACCATAGGGATGGGCCTCTTACTAGGACTAAGATTTTGTCATGGATGGTTTTAGTAAAAGTCAGGGACAGGTCACAGGCAATAAAGATTAATTCATGGAAGCCTGTGACCTGTTTCTAACTTTTACTAAAAATATCCATGATAAAATGGGAAGGGACTGGGCAGCTTCGGGGTGGCTGGGAGCTCTGGGGGCCCCCACCACCCATGGGGGCTAAGAGCTCTAGGGTCCACCTGTCCCTCCCGGCGCCTGTGGAGCTGTGGGGGACCCCCACTTCCCCACTGCGGCAGCCGGGGAGCTGTGGGGGCACACTGCCTCAGGCGGCAGGGGTACCTTACAACTCCCTGCCCCTGCGGGAGGCGGCGGAACCCTGCAGCTCCCAGCTGCTGGGGCTGAAGTCCTGGATTCCGTGACTTCCACGACCTCCGTGACAAAATCGTAGCCTTATCTTTTATTAATGTATCTGGATTTCTGCTTGAAGCTGCTGTAACAACTGGTGGTCTCATTTCTTTAGGTTGTTGCATATGGCCTGGACATCTTCCAAACTAAGGTCTACCCATCCAAGCAGTTTGATGTTCTGAAAGATGACTATGACTATGTGCTGATAAGTAGTGTCCTTTTTGGACTGGTTTTTGCCACTATGATTACAAAGAGACTTGCTCAGGTGAAGCTGCTGAATCGTGCATGGCGGTAAGCACATGGGTGAAGGGAACACTGAGGGAACCGGTGAGGCTGGAGAACAGGCTGGCTGGGATTCTGAGTAGCTGATCATCTGCTGGAGTGCACACCACAACTGGGTTTAATTATATGTTATAAATTGTACTGTTGTGATGGAGGCAAGTATTTATATCCCATTTCTGCTGGAAACATTGATGGGAGGAGCTGCCAGTGGAAGAAAAATATGCTTCACCTGGGAAGGATTCTACCCAATGGCAAGGAATTGATTACAAAGGAACATCCATCTGTCCAGGACTTCATTGAATCAGTGTGAAAAAACTTTCTACAGTTTTTTTTTTTCTTCAAAGCGCTAAGATGGTCACCTCACTTTCCATGAAAAACCTTCCCCACCTTTAGCTAAGATTGATATCAAAATACTAAGGATGTATTTTCTCCCCCACTTCTGGGGTGCACTTTGAGACCAGTTGATGGCCTACCTCTTCCCTACACCAACCATTACTGAAATCTTGGAGGAGAATCCTAGATTCACCACAGCTCTGATTGGAATGCTAGGTTTTGTAAATGCGAGCTGCTGTACATGGGGGGCATGGGAAGAGGGGATGTTCGTAAGTTAGCCAAGAGAATATTAACAAAATGATGCATGCAAATTCAGGACTGATTGATCAAACCTTTTAAGTAAATTATAGCAATGGGGAAGGAGTTCAGGGAAAGATGATGCTTACTTAAGGTCTCCATATTCTTTATTTATTGTGACTGCACTGTATGTTCCTTTTCTGCTTTTTAATCTTTCAAATGGTTGCACAACACAGACCTCATCAATTGGATATTTCTGGGAAAGTTTTTTTCTCTGGTAAAAAAGTAAATATTTCGAAGGGTTTAGCAAACCTGAGAGATGCTGTGAAGTTGCATCTAAAAACATCCCACCTTTTATGCTATTTTGCCAAACAGCTAAGTGATCACTTGAAACTAGGTTTAAAAATATTGTGATTTAGGAGTAAAGAAGCCTGCAATTTGTTTTCCCTCCATGTATCAAGGATGTTCATTCTTGGTATGTAGTAATATTCAGTATCTAATTTTAAATTGGAATAAGTTTTTACAATTATTTGTAACTCTTTGGGACATAAAGTGCTAACATTGGTTCTGAACCTCCTGTGTACTGAAATGGTTGCAACTTGGCACATGAAGCAAAGGGCTTTGTTGCCTTGGAAGCCTTACTGATTTATGTTTGGCTGAGATGTGATCAGATAACCAGATACTGTAACAAACTAGATCTTGTTTTTAACTGTGAAACTGGTCCACTGTTGTTTTGTGTGAAAGAGTGTGGGCAGAAAGGATGAGGAATATGAGGTCATTTCTGCGTAGTGGAGAGCAGGTTATCTAAATAAAAGTAATTTGATCAGTATCTATAAGCATGTTTGAATTTTCTGTTAGAGCTTTTTGATTGGTATCTGTAGTTAACTTACAAGTAAAGTATTTCTCCTTTTCTCCATTCAAAAAATGCAAAGACACTTGTTAAATCACTTAAGTGTAAAAAAGGGGTAGTGGTGATGGCCTCCACCCCACTGCACATAATGTCAGTGTCTACCAGGTAAGTCTGGACATAGGTAGTGGGACATACCTCTCTTTTGAGCACTGCATAACAAACAAAATGAAAACAAAAAAATACAAATTATCCTGTAACTTCTTTTAAAAACTTGCAACTAATTAATATTCCAGATCCCTTACCTTTCATCTGAGAATCTCATTACTTTAAGGATTAATAAATTAGAGGTCACAATACACCCACAAGACTGCTAATTAGCCTTACCAATTTTAAAGAAGGGAGAACTGAGGCTCAGAGACTTTGTGAATAGCTTGAGGCATCTAGCATGTTACTAGCTGTGTGAGAATAGAACCCAGCAGTCCTGACTCAGTGGTACCTGCTTGAACCAGTAGGAGTACTCTTGCCCTATGAAAACAATGTAAAAATAAATGTGCTTAGTACTGAAAAGAATGCCAAAGAAACCATAATGCCTGCCACAAGGAAGTTTACACTCTAGGAGACAAAAGAAAACTACAGGTGGTGAGGACACCGCTCATCACATATCTTTTAAATACAAACGAAAGGATGTTCGGTGTTATAGTTCAGATCACTGTTTGTATTACTGTAATGCCTAGGAATACCAACCAAGGATAAGAGCCCTATTGTATGAGGCACTGTTCAGAGAAGCATTAATGGAGACAATCCCTACGCCAGAGAGCAGGGCTATGTGGCGAGGGGCCTTAAAGGCAAAGACAAAGGAGCTAGCATGTCTTTACCTTTTACTCCCCTTTTGTTTGGTTTCTTTCTAATTGCTCAGAAAATAGCTTCTTTATACCTGTTTTACAAATGCTAAGAGGGAGTGACTGCCCATACCTACTTATGATATCACCTAGAGACGGGTGCTGTTAACAAAAGTGTCAGACTCTTAAACCTTTCCCAAGCGTTACACTTTAAATAACCCCAAACAGAGCTGTGCTACGTCCTTTGCCGAGATTGCGTGCCAAATGACAAACGAGGTAGAGTGAAAGCGAACCGGGAAGGAGTTACAGCTGCTGGGGTTGAGACACTTGGAGTAGCAGTGCCTCTGCCTGTGGTGCATGTGCACCAGTGCCTGGGACTGACCCCGCAGGAGTGAGCTGACAGCCAGTCCTAGGACAGTAGGGGGCACTGGTTAGGGGAGACAGGACTCCTGGCTTCAATACCAAGCTCTGGCAGCGGGTTGGGTGCAGTGGGTGGGGGAGGAGTGAGAGCCCAACACTCCTGCCCCGGCCACCTTGACCTGTTAACGGGCTGCTGCCTCCTCCTCCTCCCCGCAGCCTCTTGGCACCTGCACAGCTGAGCATAGGCGTCAGAGTGTATACACCTGCTGCACATGCGCAGCTTGCGGGGACGAAAATAGTCTCCTGCGCATGTGCCCAAATGTTGCTGACTCATCTGCGCACGCGCCTCAGCGACGCGCCTCTCGCGCCCCGCCCCCTCGTCTGTATACGTCATACGGCTGAGCCGGAGTACCGTGCGTCGCGCGCAGACAAGGGAGGGTGGGTTAGGTTAGGTCACTTCCCGTCCCCGCAGAAGCGTTTCCTGTCTCTCTTCCCCTTCCCCCCCTCAACGCTCACCCAACCGAGGAGGCGGCAACAAGATGGCGGCGTCGGGTGGCGGAGCGGAGACCCCGGGGGAGCCGGGTTGGGAGGTGGCGGTGCGGCCGCTGCTCTCCGCCTCCTACTCGGCCTTCGAGATGAGGGAGCTGCCGCAGCTGCTGGCCTCGGTCATCGAGAGGTGGGGCCGGGGCAGCGGGGGTGTCGGTCCGCTTCTCTCGTCTCTGAGGGCGGGGACCTGGCGGGGTCGGAGCGGGGCCCCAGCAGCGCCGCGCCTGTCCCTCCCGCCCTGCCTGGTGTTGACCCTCCCCCGCTCCAAGGCAGCGCCCTCCCCTTCCCGCCTGTGCCCTCGCCGGCTTGGGGGACGGATCCGGGCCGAGCCCCTCCAGCGCTGCCTAGCTCGTCTGAGCAGAGCCCCGAGCCTGCAGGCAGGCACCGCTCGGCGGCAGCTCAGCGCTTTCTCCAGCGGCCCCAGACTGAAACTGACCAGGCGCGGTGTCCTGCTGCTGTGGGCAGTTGTCACGGTGACAACAATGGATCCGGTGTGGGGGGGGGGGGGGTGGCCTGGCGGGCGCCCCCCGCCTGAAGGGGGGGGGGGAAGGTGTCAGCACTTTCCCTATTCCTGACAGGGATGGGGTGGGGCTGAAATGTATCCAGCAGCCGCTAGCCCGAGGCTACCAAGGAAAATGGAACTCCAGGGGACAACACCCTGGTAGGTTCACTAGCACCCTGCCTCTTCCCAACTTCTGAGAGTCTGGGCTTCTCAGATGGTTGCCCTCGGGAGCTCACAAGTGAGGATAGGGTTCATCTCCCTTTTCTGTAGCTAATTGGTGTCTTGTAAAAAAGATGAGCTCTGCCTTATCCTTGGCAGTTATACCCTTCACATATTTTTAGACTGTTGTTCTGTCTTCGTATGTCTCTGGTTTAAAATGTGTTCTGGTTTTATATGCTGCATAATGCAAACTATTGAGGTCCTTGGACAATGGCGTACTAGATCTTCATCTCATTTAGATTAAATGGGTTTGGATTTAGGTTCTGTCACTGAAACTATTTTTAAGAACTACAGAGGTGGAAGTTTTACTCAAAGGCAAGATTCTGATCTGGTCTGTCTTTCCCAGAAGCTGGAGGTGTCTCATTTTGAGTGCATAGTGTATTTGCCATTGCGAATATTTTCTAAAGTTATTAATGCATGACTGATGGTTTATTAAATAGTTCTTGTATAGCATAAACTTTAAGTATGAACACCACCACATTATTTTCAGTTACAGAGAAATATATTGCCTGTTAGGAAGCAAAAAACAAAACAATCCCAAACTTGACACATTAGGAAAACAGTTACAATAAAACATTGTTTTGCCAAATCAGACAAAATACCCCAAACAATAGACCCCTAGAGCAGGAAGCTTTTTCACGTATGTATATGATGGTTCACCTAGAAACCTGCATATGTGTTTATGCTATTCAAGAACCTTCCTGCAAATCCTGCTTTTGAAGGCTTCCCTAGCATAGCCTTTCTCTTGTGGATCTCAGCTGTCGAGTAGGCAAATTCATCACTGCCTTAATAAAATACATATTTCAAAAATGTTGATGGTTGTATCGATGGCTGTCTTTGATCCTTTATGTCCTTTCTTCAATGATGAAAATATTGGCCTGATTTATGGATTTAGACCAATGATTCATCATTATTGTGAGAACTGTTCTTGGAGGGCCTAATCTGATGAGTTGAGTGCCCTCCAGACTCACTGAAGCTTATGGGAGTTGAGGGCACTCTGTGCTTTGTAAGATTGGACCTCCTGTTTCAGACTGTGGCCCCACTGTGGTGCTACATAACCCTATGGATTTGAGGACCCTTAACTGAGAAAGAAAACAGAAGATAATGCATATGATAATATTTTAAACCAGGCTCAACTTTTAGACATGGTAGAAGTTATTTTCAAAAAGATACTGTTGAATTTTCTAATGGGTGTATCAGCGGGTGTAATTCATGACATCCATGAAGTGCACAGTTGTCATCATGATAAGCAAAAGTAATGCAGTCCGAATAAATAAAGAGTGCATGTATTTAAACACTTTGAAATAACTTTCAAAAATAGGACGTGATCTATTTTCCTGAGAACTGCTGCTTTTGGTTCTTAGGTTTAGGCATTAACAGTTTAATGGAGGAGTTTTCATAATGACATATATTTGGCAGCTAGTAAGTTTGGGCCCTCTTGCTTAAATATTGTACAATTAACTTTGAATTATGAAATTAATGATGTGAAATTGCACCATCAACTTGGAATCCAGTGTGTATACAAAAAAGTTTCTTTGAGTCAAACGGGACAGACTCGGGGGAGATGTTCACTCATTAAGACAACTTTTTTTTGAGTCCGTCTATTCCTCTTCAAGAGGGAGGCCTTAGTGATAACTATTGTACGTAAAGGGCCTGATCCTGAACCACTAAAGTCAACAGACACTGGCTCAAATCCAAACAGCACAATGGGGCCCTGCTGATGATTAGAGTCTCTGGGTGCTACTGGAATATTAACCAAGATTCCAATCTGTGTTTATATATGTGTTTCAGAGGGTTCTGGTTGTGTGTGAAATAAGATTTCATCATGGTGAAGAATGTTTAATATAATCTAACAAACATTTGTGCCCCAACATAAGTTACACAGTTGAATATTTTTGCTGTGCTTCATTATTTACAAAAACAGACCTGCTGATAATATCAATTACTTATTGACTATGTGACTGCTCTTTTCATAATAAAAAAAACCAGATCTCTCATCTTCAAATCGAAATGTGCTACATTTCATTTCCCTGCATTCTAGTTCCTCTGCCTTTGGCCTCAGGTAACCCTGTGGGGATTAGTAATCACACAATTTGCCTTACACAACAGATCAGTAATAGCTGAGAATAGCTGCCAAATTGTTGGATCCCAGATTGTTCTTGCTTGTTCTCTTTAAATACATCACGTATGGATGTTTGTGCAGAATCGTAAATTAGCAGCAAGAGGTGGAAGAACAAAACCTACTAGTGAATCTGAACACGTGAGAATATGAACGTTGGAGAGGTCTATTTTCAAGCCTCTAGATTCTTTGGATTTATGGTGAAGCTGTCTGATTCCTAAATTACAGGAATAAATTGTACTGAGAACTTCCAAATTATTAAAAACTAAGAGCTTTATGCTACCCTACATCCACATACAATTTCCATTTGTATTAGTAGGCATTAGGTTTATAACATGAGAGTAAAATACTGGCAAGAGGTAGGAAGGGGTGAACCTTAGAAAATCTGTGGGTTTTTTTGTTTTGTTTTTTTGGTAACTGAATATCATCAAATGAAGCCCCATGAATCTTACTGACTGCTCTTGCCTATGTAAAAGTTAAAGAAAATAGTTTTGAATTCAGAGCTACAGACCTGCTGTCTTCATCCCTCAGAGAGGGAATGTAGCACAGTTTACTCTATTTCTGATAAGTTTCACAAGAAGATGGCAAAATGTGACTGGAAAATAGAAAAGACAGGTCATTAACTGATCACTGCACAGGTCAGCAGGGAATTGTTCCTTGTCTCTTCCTCCTGGATGTTTAAGATTACACCAGTGTGCAGGTAACATAAGGGCATGATGTATTTTGCCTGCTGGACACAGGATACCAAACCTGAGGGTTCACTGTGTCGAGCTGGTGTGGCAAAGTGTTTGTTCCTAAGTGGCTGACTGACAAGAACTTCCTAAAAATAAATAGCTGCAGAGTATTGATAAATAATAAATGTGGTGCTGTGGAAATCACTGGAGCATATAACCAGGCATGTAGACAGTATGAAAGAGTATTAAACTTCCTCTCATGTTTCCAGGGATTTAAGACGAAGCTGTAGGAGTACTTCTAGATTCACTTTGGAAGTGGGGAGAGTTTCTGTTTCAAATGCCTAAACTCTAGGGAGGCAGAAAACTAAGATAGGGATTCTTCAGCTGAATATTGGGAGAGGCAGATCATCCAATGAGATTAGAGTCAGGAAACTGCAAAGGTATCTTCCACTTGTTTTCCATAAATTTATTTTAATAGGTTGAGAGTTTTTCCTCCACTCAGACCTTATTCCAACATTTCCCTCACTGTCTCTATTTGATTTATTACATATCTGATCAGGGGGGTTAGGGAAATCATTCTTTGTCAGTTTCTTAGTGCTGCATGCTCTGCCACTGAACAGTCATGGAACTCAACAGGGGTCCAGAGACACTGTCATGAAAATGTTAGCTGAGCGCCAGGGCACTCTAACTGCTCTTGGATCTTTGTCTGCTTCCAAAGCTGTGGTAACTGGACAGGATAAAGTCAATCATGCAGTCAGACAGCAGGCAGGCACAGAAATTGAAGAAAAACAATGTACTGAGAGGAAGGATAGTCTTGTGGTTAAGACACTGGACTGTGACTCAGGTGACCTAGGTTCAATGCTGCCTCTTCTGCAGACTCAGTATTATCATGGGCAGGTCACTTAATTTCTCTCTGCCTCAGTTCCCCTGTCTGTGAAAATGAGAAAAATGCTTTCATTCTCTTGCCTTTTGTCTTCAGTCGTAAGCTTCTTGGGGCAGGACTGTATCTTACTATGTGTCTGTGCAAGTCACCATATTAGAGTCCTGATAGCCTCTCAGTTGAGGTCTCTAGCTGGTACAGGAGTATAAATGATTAAATAATAATCCTGTAGCGATGGGAGAATTCTTCCCCCTCTCAGGAGGGCAACAGATTATATTTATAACCAATGCAAGTCTTGCCCTGGCCAGAAAGTTTAGAAACTATTCTAGCTGCTTCCCCTGCCTCTGCTGAATTTAGGCAGATTCCAGGGTTTGAACTGAAGTATCTCATTTGTTACTGCAAAGTGTCTTCTGTAGGCCATCAAACCACATTTTTCTATGACCAATGGGCAAGTCTTTCAGCCTAAATTACTAGTTCAAATCTAGTTGGTACTGAATGACAGTTACTACCATCTGATGGCTCGTGTGATATGATTCATTAGCTAGTGGACAGATATCCACACCACACAGTGTCACCACAATAGGCACCACTATGTCAGTCACAGGAAAAACTGAGGACTGAATTAGCTCTTAAGACACAGCTACCTTCTCATTCCAAGGGGGCCTATCCATGCTAATGTTGAGGCACATCAGTGGGGCAGTGTGTGAAGCTTGAACTGCTACTGCCCATCTATATCTGTTCTGTGGTTAAGTCGTCTTCGTTCTCCCTGACTGTCAAGCAAAAAACTAATCTGCAATTATTTTTAAAGAGCTTTCATGCACATAGGGGTGGTTTTTGATTTTACTATTTTTAGTCCGACATTTGAGCTGACATTATTTCCTTCACTGGGGGTGAACAGTTTGTTTCCAGCATTGATATTGATTTATGTGGGGAGCACAAAAAAATCATAAATGAATCTTGGAGGCCACATGTCTTTGCCTCTGGGACAGATTCCAGCAAATGTATTTTTCTCCAAATGTGTGGCAGCTCTGCCAAAATTTCCCCTCCTTTCTTCTCTTCACAAAATATATTGTTATATTTGTCACTATAACTGACTGTTTTGAACCCTCCATTCTGCAGAATTGCCTGAGCTCCGGTTGGTTCTGTGCTCTGACAGAGAATGAATGTTAATGCCTCCCGTACTAGCAAACCCCGGCCAACAGTACATAACTTATAGGCAGCTAAGATGAGAATGATCCTCTGTTAAAAAGTAATAGAAGAGAATCTTGGGAGTAAAGGCAAAATGTGCCAAATTCTTGAAGGCATAAGGGCAAAATGTTTATTGCATCAGAATTCTCTTCTCAGATCCACAGTGGATTTTGACCTTGGTATTTTCCTCTTCACTGTTTATGCAGAAGTCCACATGGATGATGTCAGAGAGCTCCTTGCACACAGGGAAGAGCAGAGATGCTGCATTGCTCAGAGAAAAATAGTTTTATTCCACATGTTTTATTTTGAATATATATTTGGAATTTAAATCATCTTGCCTTCCATGTATTAATAAATACGTAACATTTTCAAAGCACTCAAACATGCATTAGTATTTTATACAACTGACTTGCTTTCCTGCTATGTTTTCTTATTGCAGTGAATCTGAAATCCTGCACCATGACAAACAATATGAGCCCTTCTACTCCTCCTTTGTTGCGCTCTCCACTCATTACATCACTACAGTGTGTGGTCTAAGTAAGTGTTCAGCATGTCCTATTTCTTGTCTAGTGACAGGGATGTAATTCTTTTGGTACTTGCTTCAAGTCTATTTTCTGAATCAGATGTTAATGAAGAGTTTGTGGGTCTGGCACTTGCCAGCCATTGTTCCGGCAGCCTGTTTACAAGTGTGGGGGAAGCACAGACCTAAGGATCTAGGCATTGTAAGTGAAATCTAATACAAACTAATGGTGAACTCTTTGCTTTATGACTTTTCTCATTATTCATTGAAGCCTTATAGTGTCATTGTAATGCAAAATAGCAAATACTATTATAGTATCCCTTGTATCTATGATGGCCCTTACACCAGTATAGATAATTATTCTTGCTTTACAGATGTTCCTTGTATGTTATTGTCTAATAAAGAAATAGACTAAACTTAATCTTCTATCAATACAGTATGTTACTGTGCAAGTGGTTCTGTTGAAGTTACTGGGACTAATTGTGGAGTGAGGTGCTATTTATAAGAGTATTGGGATCAGACCCTCTCTTCTCGCTTGCGTACTGTTTTCTTCAGTGTCGTTAAGACTGTATTGCAGTGGTTTAACTCTCAGAAGGTGGGGTTAAGTGATACAAGCCTTTTACTTTTGTAGTCCCCAGGAACCAGCTGCAGTCCGTGGCAGCTGCTTGTAAAGTTCTGATCGAATTCTCACTACTGCGACTTGAAAACCCAGATGAGGCATGTGCTGTTTCACAGGTGAGTCAAAGGGTGGATTTTGAGACTGGAAGCAGAACTGTATCAGAGAAAGGGTGCATGGCGTCTTCCTTCTTAGTGTCTGCTCCAGTGCAGGATGCAAAGTTATTTTAGAAATATTTAAGATTTAGTGCCCTAAAAGGGTATAACTTGTAACATCATCTTGTTGCCGCATCCTCAGTTGGGTAAGGGTTGTGGGGGGAGAGGAAAAAGGAGAGAGACTGGAAACGCTTCCGCAGGGACGGAAAGTGACCTAATCCACCTTCCCTTGCCTGCCTGCCACACATGGTACTCGTAATCTACTGGATCTTCCTTGTTAATGCCTTCTTTTTCCAGAATTCCTGTGTGCAGGCATTAAGATGAGCATTGCCTGCAGATTTGTGATTAAATTGAACTCTGAACATCCATTCTGCTTTGCTTTAATATTGTGATCTTGAGAGATGCTTCTGCACTGCCAACTCATTTGTTCTTCTTGTGTAAGAAACAAACTCCTCTCTGGTCATGTGTTCCTCTCCTAGGGAGAATTTTTCTCTTCCACAAAAAGAAAACAGGTTGCAGAGTTTCGCAATCAATTAAAACCCTAAAGGTAAATTGGCTTCTGAGGCTCAGACACAGTGTGATCACTTCACTTACTTGTTCTGAGCCTGAGTGCACTATCGGAAAGATTGCTTCTCCAAGTGTTGTTCCGTAGTGTCGGAGAATCCTCAAGGAGAGGATTCAAGTCCCGGACGCTGTCTCATCTGCTGTTCATTGCCTTCCATGCTCCTAGATGAGAGATCAGCTTTGGCCTGTGAGGAGAACATAAGAACGGCCATACTGGGTCAGACCAATGGTCCATCTACCCCAGTATCCTGTCTTCTGACAGGGGCCAATGCCAGGTGCCCCAGAGGGAATCAGTGTTGAGGGAAAAATAAGGAACAAGAGCATTTGGATTTGATTTGGTGCTCTTCTTTTTGTAGAAACACCTGATTCTGCTGATAAAGGGGCTCTGCACTGGCTGCAGCCGCCTGGACAGAACTGAAATTATTACTTTCACAGCAATGATGAAATCAGCCAAGCTGCCTCAGACCATCAAAACCCTCTCTGATGGTAAGTACTTCAATGTAATCTTAGCACATGCTTGTTGTTTCAGTGCAGTACTTCCCTTAGGTATACAGAGCACTGCACTCTTCCTACCCTTGACATGTGGAATGACCCTCTCCTTCTGCACCTGCAGTGGAGGATCAGAAAGAGTTGGCCTCTCCAGTGAACCCTGAACTGCGACAGAAAGAGGTGCAGATGAACTTCCTGAATCAACTGACGTCAGTTTTTAACCCTAGAGTGACAGCATCACCATCTCTTGTTCCAGACACCCAGGTGAACAAACAGCCTTAGAATAGAAGTGCCATGTTCCTAATACTATTGTGTGAGCATAGGGATGGGCAGAAGGCTACAGGAGATGAACAGGGAGCTTTTAATATATATATACTCGGATGAAGCTCTTCTGCACTGGTTAAATCTCATTTGCATGTGGGTGAGTGGCAATGAGGTGGAGGAAAGTATGGTAAATTTTTTGGTGGTTGATTTATCACAGTATGGAAAGCTAACATCTTTGTAGGTGTGGCTCCTTGTTGAGTTGTGTTGTAGATCAGTCTCGCTCCCATAAAGAGACCTGCAGTAACACCCCATTTTCAGATGCTGGTTGTCCTGTATTTCAGGAGTTCTCCATGGCCCAATTGTGCCACAACTGGTTTTCTGCATATAAAAGCCAGGGCCGGGGTTAGGGGGTAGCAATCACGGCAATTGCCTGAGGACCCACGCCACAAAGCTACATTGCTCAGGCTTCAGCCCCAGGTGGTGGGGCTCGGGGCCCTGGACTTCCACCCCATGTGCTGGGGCTTTGGCTTTCTGCCCTGGGCCCCAGCTTGTCTAATGCTGGCCCTGCTTGGTGGACCCCCTGAAACTGCTCGTGGCCCCCCAGGGGGCCTTGAACCCCTGGTTGAGAACCACTGCTGTATTTAACATCTGCTTGTTTATTAGGTGGAAGGAGAAAGTGATAATCAGACATCCACAGATCAAGCCTCTGCGGCGAAGACCAAAAGTATATTCATTGCCCAGAATGTAGCCAGCCTGCAAGAGCTTGGTAAGAATGAGCTTTTAATTTAAAAAAAAAAAAAAAAGTGTTCTTGGAAGGTCCCAGAATGTGATCCCTGGGCCTGAAGTCCTCTACTGCAGAGATGCAGCATGGATAACGATCGTGCAAGCCTGCCCTGTATCACACCCTGCCATCCCTAACCTGAAGGAACTAGCTCTATGGGCGGAGGTTGAGTTCATCCTCCATGAGTGCTTTGTATTGAGATTGCCAATAAAGATGGTGGCTGTGATGTGGATACTTGTTTGTTAGGAACAGGATGCAGATGATGATTTCACTTACATGCAAATAACAAGGATACATCGAAAAGGCAGTGTAAAATGACAAGGGATGGCATACTGTCTGGGCATGAGTGATGGGGTTGGGAGTCACTGCTGCATAAGTTAGGTCTAATGTACCACACAAGATGAGCATGAGACCTTCCACATAGCCACACAAACATTTTCTGTTACTTTTTTGGCTGCTATCCTGTGGCGTATTTAAACGAGATTTTAAATTAAGTCTCTCTATCCCAATTACCTAATCTGTGCTGTCCCTATATTTCCTCACAACAAATTGCAACTGCATTCATTTTAAAGATAATGCCACAGGGTGAAATATGGGGAAAATTTTATCCCCACTGATTTAAGCCAGTGACTCATCCACTCTGTCACCTTAATTCTAGTTTTAAAGCCACCCAGTGGAACAACAAAGGTAAAACAATGACCCGTTTTTTCTCTGATTTATGTCTGATAGGTGGCTCTGAAAAGTTGCTGCGAGTGTGTCTGAACCTCCCTTACTTTTTGCGATACATAAATCGATTTCAGGATGCAGTGTCGGCCAACTCGTTTTTCATTATGCCAGCCACTGTAGCAGATGCCACTGCAGTCCGCAATGGGTAAGAGATTTCAATTTTTCTTCCTTCGTTAATATTGGGTATGTTATATATGAGAGTGCGAATGTACAAGGGATTCAGTACTGGCCACTGTCTCTCTTCTATTAGACATTTGATGCCAGAAAGTCCTCTCCAGAGTGTACTGTGCTTTTCTTAACTCATTTCAATGATGATTATAGGTTTCATTCGCTGGTGATAGATGTGACCATGGCATTGGATACTTTGTCTCTCCCTGTGTTGGAGCCCCTGACTCCCACACGGCTGCAGGATGTGACTGTTCTTGCCCTCAGCTGCCTTTATGCAGGTGAGTTAATGTCCTTTGGTAGCATCATGTTTCTAGAGATCAAAAGACTTTTCTCTCTCCCCACTCTCCCTGGAGCCCTAAGTAGCTCTGCATTTTCCCTGCTTTGTAACCTGCACCTCTGAGACCCAAACAATGACCTCCTCCCTTCGTGCTGAGGGAGGACTCAACAGGACACTCTTTGAAGGCTGACCTTGATTGGATGGAGCAAGAGGCATGCTGAATTCCCAGGGGTTTGCCTCTGTAACACAGAATTCCCAGCCTATAGCACTAGGAACCAAGTGTGCCCTTTCCTTTTTGTAAATCTGAAGGCTGAGTCAGTAGTATTGTGTTCAGGTTAAGCAGGAAATTGTTGTAATGTCACCAAAATGTCCATGGACAGTGCTAATGCAGAGTTTCTGTGACTGAGGGCGCATTAGGTAGTATTGGCAGTCCTTGCAAACCTGATCATGGGATGCACAAGTTTAGTAATGAAACACTTCCTTAGTTGTCATCTTTCACCTTTTCTGCTTTGCTTTGTTATTCAGGACTTAGAATGTTTCCCAGAGTTTATCCTTTAGATTTGCTAGTTATACCCAGAATTCAGCCCTGTCTCCCAAGTGTGTGTAAGCACCCCAGAATTATGAAAATGTGTAATCAGTGTGTAAAGTTTTCTCTATTAATAATTTCTGCTACATCAGATTCCCTCCTGAGTATTAGGTTGTATGTAACTTTGTTGTTTTAGGGTAACTGAAAATATCCTCTCTTCTTCCAACTGGAATGGTGAATATTCCTGGCCTAGTCACCTCCATGTGTAGTTTCTGCACTGCTGACTGTAGTGTAAGTGAACAGGAATATAGATTTCCAAGATCAGCTCTTAACTGTAATGTGGTCCTTTGCCCTCTTCTTTCATCAGGTGTGAGTGTGGCAACATGCATGGCAATCCTGCACGTGGGCAGCACCCAGCAGGTACGAACTGGATCCACAAATTCTAAAGAAGATGATTATGAAAATGATGCTGCCACCATTGTACAGAAATGTGTAAGTTGATGGTGTGGAATGCAACTGCTTAAGGGAGAGCAGTTGTCTTGTTTTCACTTTATTTTTGTCAACGATGCAAAGGACCGGGGGAAACTCCGTTTAGGTCTTACACATGGAAGTGCCTACCTTTTTTAATTGTTTGAGCTTCTCTTGGTCCCTGGCACTGGACTTGCTGGCACCTGAAGAAAGATTGATACCAATATAAGCTAGTAATATCTGAGAGTTTGCGGTGGGGAGGTTTACTGTGGAGCTTCAGAGAAGGGTGTTTGAGTAGTGCGTGGAATGGTTTAGTGACTTGTCTAAAAGAACACTGCAAGATTACAAAGATTTTTGGTTTTACTTACAGCTTGAAATATATGAAATGATTGGTCAAGCCATCAGCAACTCGCGCCGTGCAGGGGGAGAGGTAATCCCATCCCATCAGGAACCTTTTCTTTGTTATAACTTTGTGGTGGTGCATTTGGTCAGTTGGATTTACATTGTTGTGTCTGTTTTTTTCACTGTTCGAATGCTAGCATTATCAGAATTTCCAGCTGCTTGGGGCCTGGTGTTTGCTCAACAGCCTCTTCCTCATCTTGAACCTCAACCCCACCGCCCTGGCCGATAAAGGAAAGGAGAAAGACCCATTGGCTGCTCTTCGAGTCAGAGACATTATTGCTCGTACCAAAGAGGGAGTTGGGTCTCCCAAGCTGGGACCTGGGAAAGGGTATGTGAATACCTCCACTAAGTTAATCAGTTTAAGCACATCACTATGATATTGTTCTGTTACACTATGACTGTTACCTCTGAGTCTGATTGTCTTCTTGAAGAGACTTCCTGCCCCCACCCACCCCACCTTCGTAATCAACCCCTTCATATTTCTCCAGTTTTCTTCCTTTCAGTTTAAACTGAGTGAGATGACTGAAAAATTGCTCTGTTAATTTTCACAAATTATATTGTGCCTCTTTTTTAGCTAGTACTTAGTAAGAGGAGGGGTTTTTAATCTGTAAAGGAGTATGAAGATTCCACTTTAGGCTTAGCGCCAGGTATTTTCGGGGGAAGAGGGGACTAGATGTATTGGACTAGATGAGGCATTGTGTACCATGGGGTGAGCAGAGCCTAGATTTCTGTCTAGTAGGGTTTGGCACTCTTTAGTGAGCCTCCTCTCCCCCAATCAATTAATGACTCTACAGTAGCAGATGCAGTTGTGGGGTGGTAGGAATGTGTAAGCCTTGTCCTCAGGTGGAAGAATATTTTCAAGTGAATTTATTATTTTCACTTGAACTAAATGCTAAAATTAATTATCCTATTCCCCTTATTGTACAAATTTAAATTGTATACACTTGGTCTGGCCGGTATTGCAAATGAGACGTAAATGTAATTGATATAAGCATCAGGCAATGTTGCCGATACTCTAACAGTTCAGAATATTTGATACTATCTGGTTTAAAGACCTCAGAGGTGACAAAGTGATGTAAAATGGAGGGATTGAGTTGGTAATTCTTTGGCAGTTCCTATAGAAGACAAGTCAATAGCATTAGAGGAGTGATTAAAATATTAATATTAAGGCCTTTTCTTTTTCTGCAGACATCAGGGGTTTGGTGTTCTGTCAGTGGTGTTAGCAAATCATGCCATCAAACTCTTAACATCCCTCTTTCAAGATCTGCAGGTGGAGGCATTACACAAGGTGAGAAGGTGGCACACTGATTTTCTTAAATAGTCTTCTTCTTTGGAACATACTTTGAACCGTCCTTTGATGCTGTCCCCTAGGGATGGGAGACTGATGGTCCCCCAGCAGTGCTGAACGTCATGGCTCAGAGCACGTCAATTCAGAGAATTCAACGTCTGATCGATTCCGTACCACTCACTAATCTGCTACTGACTTTGCTCTCCACTTCTTATAGAAAGGTAGGTGATGTCACTTTGATAGTTCTGTTGTGGAACTTCTCTCAGTTAAACAGCGAGAGCTGCATGGAAAGTTCCTCTTGCAGGTATCAACTAACATGCTAAGTAGAAGAACTTAGAACTGCGTTAACTTGCAACATTTATAAGTAATCATCAAGGAATTGGATGTCTCCCATTTTATAGAATAGGAGAGGATGTGACTGACAGACTCTGTTCTCAGATGGTCCCAGTGAACTAAATATTTATTCATGACCATTCTCTCCCGGGAGAGAAAATAAGGGTCCTGTGTACAGAAGGGGAGTCTTCATGTTTAGACTGTTATGTGAAATGTACCTTGGAATCTTTGTGTGGGCTCTGCGTTAGCCACCCCAGAAAATGATGGATGTAACTGAGGCCTGGTCTACACTAACACCCCAATTCGATCTAAGGTACGCAACTTCAGCTACGTGAATAACGTAGCTGAAGTCGACATACCTTAGTTCGAATTTACCGCGGTTCAGACGCGGTCCACACGCGGCAGGCAGGCTCCCCCGTCGACTCCGCGGTACTCCTCTCGCTGAGGTGGAGTACCGCAGTCGACGGCGAGCACTTCCTGGTTCGAATTATCGCGTCCAGACCAGACGCGATAAATCGAACCCGGAAGTTCGATTGCCAGCCGTCGAACTACCGCGGTAGTGTAGACATACCCTTAGAAGAAAGTCTTGTTAGAAATGCCAGTCAGCAATTTGCGCAGAACTATAGTAGAAGGGAATGAAAAAATAAATGTTGAGGATTTGAAAGCAAGTCTGTTCTTATCTATTGTACTTTCAAGTTTTGATCTTGTGGTTTAACTTGCCCTGCTGTTCTTTTAAGGCTTGCATCTTGCAACGTCAGAGAAAGGGTTCCGTGAGCAGCGATGCGAGTGCCTCGACTGATTCTAATACGTACTATGAGGATGACTTCAGCAGCACTGAAGAGGACAGCAGCCAGGGTAATAGTTTTCAGCAAGCATCTTAACTCTAGATCTTACGCTTTTTATTTTTCAACATCCTGGAAGCCTGTGCACTAAGCTCTTATCTCCCAGGACTGGATTACACTGTGGTGCTTAAGAATTAAACTAATTTGTTAGGGTCAGTGGGCAAAAAGAAATACCAGCTATGCTCTATAGGTACTGAAGTCAGCCCCCCCCCCCCCCCCCCCCAGCATTACTGGGTTGGCAGTATCTGGGACTTCGGGGAAGACTGGGAATTCTCCCCCCTCATAAGTGAGTCCCTGCTGAATGAGGATAGAGCTCATTGGCCTCGTGACTGAAAGGGACGGTGAAGTTGTAGGGTCGCTGGTATTGCCCTTTACTGGGCTCCTTAGTGAACTAGCTTGTAGAAGCAATGTCACTTTGCATCTGTATCATTGTTTCCCATGCACTCTTTATTAGATGATGACAGCGAACCCATCCTTGGGCAATGGTTTGAAGAAACGATTTCTCCAAGTAAAGAGAAAGTGGCCCCCCCACCGCCACCTCCCCCACCTCCCCTGGAAAGCTCCCCTAGAGTGAAAAGCCCCAACAAACAGACTACTGGGGAGAATGGGAACATCCTGGCCAGCCGCAAGGACCCAGAATTGGTATGCTATGATCTCCGTGATGAGTTATGTAATTAGTGAGATGTAGCACTGAACAGTGGCCAAAGAGATTTGTTAGTCTGGCACTTAGCAATTTAAATCCAGGCATTTTATTATATTGCTGCTTGAGAGTCATTGGCAAGCTAGGGTAGAGGGTGAATGGCCATGGGTCTGATTGCCAAAGACCTTGGCTTCAGAAGGAGCTGTTTGCATTCCTCTATCTGGAGATGTGTATTAATAATTGCTATTGTCAAGGGAGAGAATAATTAAGATATCATCGATTTAGGTTGGAGGGGGTGAGGGAATATGAGGGCAAAATTATAAATGGAAATGTTAACAGCACTTTGTCAGACAAACAATTCCTTTGGGTAATGGTGAAAATTAATGCTGCTGTTGACAAAGATAATGGATTTGCAAGCTCTTGAGACAGCTATATGAAATGATACCGGCTGAATGAGAGAACCACTTATCCCAGTGGGCTTGTCTTGAAGACTAGAAACTGTGTAATGGCAGACAAGCAGAGTGACTGTACAGCAATCCAGTTGTAATGAGAAGAGAGAAGTAAATCTGAACTCTAATTATTGGCTTGTAATGGAGGAAGAGTGTAGCTGGGTGGTGAATTATCTAGCATATCTAGCAATGAGTTTTTTGTTTAGTGTTTCTTTGACCCCCATTGGATTTTGGTGTTTCTAAGATAAATGCATTTCTCTTTTTTCCTTCTAGTTTTTAAGCCTGGCTTCCAATATTCTGAACTTCATTACTTCCTCCATGCTGAACTCCAGGAACAACTTCATTCGCAACTACCTGAGCGTCTCTCTTTCAGAGCAGCACATGGCCACGCTGGCTAGCATCATCAAGGAAGTGGACAAAGATGGGCTGAAGGGTGAGTGAGCAGGGAACGTCTAGGATGGGGAGTTCTACTTAACATGGGTTTTCTTTGTTCAGTGTTGGGATCATGATTCTCCAAGTAGAGCTGTAGTAGTAATTGACATAATCTCTTTTGTGTTGCAGGCACATCAGATGAGGAATTTGCTGCTGCATTGTATCACTTCAACCATTCCTTGGTGACCTCGGACCTACAGTCCCCTACCTTGCAGGTTAGGATGTAAAATTAAAGCATTTGTGTCTGGTGTTGAATTTACATGGAGAATACATTCTATGTTAGTACATCAGTGCTTCTGACTACAGAGCCCCTTTCGAACACCAAGCAATGGGATATTGTGGGGCTGGCAGAGGAGATGCTTCTTGAGGCAATTCTTTTTCTACAGAGTAGTCTCCAGAATGAAAACAGTTGGAGAGCAGCAGTCTGCATCAAGACTCATTTGTAAGGGGGTTTGAATTAGTCTCCTTAACTCCGGAGATGTTTAAAGGGAAAACTGAATAATTCTCCATGTCTAGGATGCTGTTAGTTCTGAAGAATTGTTTCTCAATGTGCATTTTACTGTAGGAATTTCCTGCTTGGCTTTTTATGATTGATTTCTTTTTGCTTTCATATACTCACCTTGTGGCCTCTAGGTTCCTTTGTCAGGACACGTACTGACCAAGCTTAATGCTATAAGAAGAGGGTTTGTAAATCTGTTTCAGTAGTGTATCAAATCCCTATGCCTTTTTTTGACTATTTTCCCCCTATAGTTTAAATACAGTATTTTTTTGAAGTAGTTACTCTTTTTTTAAATCTACGTTTTTCACACGTGAACAGAGCAAGCATAACTGCACTCAGTAGAAATGGAGTGTTGGAGTGGGGATCACCTCTCCGGTTCTGGTTAGAATTTACTGGAGACATGGCACTTTAGAGAGTGGGGTGGAAAATAGAACTTAAACATGGTCTGGCAAATAAAGAGGTAGTGCGTGAAGGGCCTTCCAGAGACTGTATTGGTGCTAGTTAACCTCTTGCATTGGTGCTTGGCATACTTAATAGGCATAATTAGAGTTTAAAGAGCTTCAGATCAGTGGTTTCAGGTGAAATCTCTCCTTTCACATGTCCATATGTTACCTTTTATTGTGCCACAGGATCAGTCCATTCTCCTTTGGTTGTATTTTTTTGTTTTTTTTCTCCCCACATCCCCCCCCAGTCTTAAGGATACCTGAGTTTTAGCTTTTGACAATGAAATAGGATCCATGATTAATGTCAGGCAGAGTAACTATAGACTCCGCAAGTCTGTCTACCAGACTGCCAAAGCACCATCTCTTCTGCCAGTATTGGGTCTCATAAGTGAGCAAGACTCTTGCTATTTTTTCCTAGACTTTTTTATGTAACTGAAGTCCCCTATAGTGTAGATGGAAGCTTTAAAAAAAAAAAAAAAAAAAAAAAAAAAAAAAAAAGAAAGATTAAAAAAAAAAAAAAAAAGCCCCTCAGCGTAACTTCACTTAGTACCTATGCCATATTTTACTTAGTGCATGTGCCAAATAATGTAACTTTACAGAGGTGAAATACCACAGCATTAACCCTATATATATCCACTTAGAGCCCTATCATTTATTATCACCTTTGGATTGTTGAAGTCTTGTAGTTACTTAAAGCAACATGTAAGGCTTTCCTCTCAACTGTGTATCTGTTGTCTTGTGCCAGAACACACTTCTACAGCAGCTGGGAATAGCCCCTTTCTCTGAAGGACCATGGCCTCTGTACATCCATCCTCAGAGTTTGTCTGTGCTGTCTCGGCTTCTCCTTATCTGGCAGCACAAAGCCAGTGCTCAGGGAGACCCTGACGTCCCAGAATGCCTTAAAGTTTGGGAGAGGTAAGAAAATGTTATATATATCATGACTAAAAATAAGTGACCTGCTCTCTCCCATGACCGCTAATTTCCTAGGAGATGGTATTTTCTTCTGGACAGATTAATCCAACGACCAGACATTTTGTCCTAAAAAAATAGGAAAATCCTAGAGAGGAAGGATGTGAAGCTTGGAAGATCCAGTTGATTTGTTTGGGGAGAGGTGGGAAAGATAGAGTTCTTCAAAAATGTCTTAGATGGGAAGATTCAGCCCCTGGATGAAAATAGGGAGTGGGAACACTTATTAAAGTATCAAGACCTGGATGAGTAGAGTATAGAATGGCTCCTGCAGCACTGATTTTAAAAAGAAAAGACAATAATCACATTATTTTGGTGCCTCATACCAAGACCATCATTGTGGTATGTGAGCTCCTTTCTGCCAAGCCTTGATCCCTATGTACTTGTCTTTAAATGTGAAACTGTACAATAGTCTGGTGTGGTTTGGCTGACTTATAGCCTTTCCTGCTGGGGCAAAAGCACATCTTTCTCTTTTTTAGCTTGTTATATTTCTCTTCAAAAGTTCTTTGCTGTTTGTGTTTATATAGGGCATAAAGTCTCTTCCACGGTCTCACTTTAATGCATCCTTCAGTGAAATTATGGTTAATTTGTGAAATCGCAATATTCGCATAGTAAGACTGAAGTCATAAACAAGACTCTAGTTGCACTGCTTGATCAAGTAGAAAGAAATCATTATTAAAATGTGCATCTTAATCAGCTCGCTTGCTTCGGTGAAAGTCCCCTTGCAATAGTGTGATCTATGGATCACTCTTTAAAAGAACAAACTTCTTACTGAACCTCTTTCCTGTTGCTGGCAGGTTTGTGGGCACACTGAAACAAAATGCTCTGCAGGGAACTCTTCCTAATGACACAGAAGATCTGAATGTTGAGCACCTCCAGCTGCTGTTGCTTATTTTCCACAACTTCTCCGAGAAAGGCCGGAGGTCTATCTTGACCCTCTGTATCCAGACCATCCTGGAACTGACTGTGAACATGGACTCCCAGCTGCGGTCTGTGCCCCTTATTCTGGCTCGCCTTCTACTGGTGTTCGACTACCTGCTTCATCAGTATTCCAAAGTTCCTGTATACCTGTTTGAGCAGGTAAGAGATTGAGGATGCATGTTTCCAGTGTTTAATCAAATAATCACTCAGCAATGACCTAAACCAGGTAGTCTCCTTGTTGTATTCCTGTTCCTATGTGTCTCCCTTTTGGCATTTCCAGTAACTCCTTGTTCTGATTTCACTAACAGCATGCAAGGTTACATTCAGTTAGCGACACAATTGGAGCTGTTAATTTCCAGCAGCTGATTTGGGTGGTGTGTTATGTGGCTTTGTACTCAGCCATAACTACTGTTATAAGTGAATACATGCTGGGCAGCATGGGTTACTAGTAGGGCAAAGCCCAGAGCAGTAAACCTGCTTTCTTTCTAATAAGAATAGAGGCGTAAAAGTGCCTTTTTACTATTGCATGTATTCTCATATACCCTTCAGGTAAAGTTCTTTGAGTTTAGCTCATCTCTGTTGCATTGTTTCAGTCTTTGGCACTGTTCCAGATTAATGAGATGCCAATGTTTTGCAGACTATTCTCTGGAGTATCTCCTTAGTATCTTGACAGTAGTCTTACTCCACTGACTGAAAAGTATGAAACAGTCTCCAGCTGTGTGCTCAGTGCTATCTCTGACTCCTCACAAGTTGGGAAAGTTCATGTGTTTTAGTGCAGGGGATTGTATATTTTTCTTTTAACCAGTTGTTTTCTGTGTTTTTTACATAGGTACAGTATAATCTGCTAACTCAACCCTTTGGCTGGGTGAGTGGATCCCAGGATAGTAGTAGAAGAATCTCTGTCCCTCTATATCATGGATTTAAAGAAGTGGAAGAAAACTGGACCAAACACTGCTCATCAGGTCAGAAGGGAAGTTGTTCAGTAAAATTTTACTCCTAGCCGTGGGGTTGTGGTTGCATAATAAATGAGCGCTCCAGCATGTGGTGCTGCAGAGCAAAGTCAAAGAAGTCCCTTTCAGTAACTTTGGAGTGTGGTTTAAGACACATTAGACTAAATACCAGGCTTGTTATGAATAAATTACTTGTAATTTTACACAGAAGGGGAGATGGAGGAAACCTGCAGACCTCTAGCATTGCCCAGCCATTGCTTATTGAACAAAACATGCCTTACTCATGTGCTATATAGATTTAGGAATATGTTACAGTTTTTATAATGTTTATTTTAAAACTGGAAAAAGTACTCAATCGCTAGACATGCATCAATCAGTTAATCTGTGCACCCTTTTATGGGTATATATGTAACATATAGACAGTCTATTTAGCAGATTTTTATTCTCTAAGTGACTTGTTGACTTTGAGGAAGAAAAATTACCAATGATGATATACCAGCAGTATTGTTAGTCTCTTCAATTGTTAAAATTTAACTTTGAATTATACCTTTGGTATCTGTGTCCCAGATGCAGTTCCACAGCCCAGATTCTACTGCATCCTGTCACCAGAAGCATCGGAAGATGACCTGAACCGCCTAGATAACATGGTACCTGGAATTTCGTTAGACTTTCTCTGAGCCTGTATTA